>NC_141154.1:123906587-124180798 GCF_053477565.2 Lygodium microphyllum
TTGACAAGGTGACTACAAAGGCCCACTCATTACGGCCAAGTACTTCAACTACTCCTTGGATTGTGAACAATGGAGCTACCCATCACATGACACCCATCGTGAACATTTTTCCCTCCCAAGCCCTTGTAGCTGAGCACCTTCGAGTTGGAAACAACTCAGTCACAATTTAGACTCGCACTTGCATCAGTTTTTCCATTGACTAGGGCCCAAATCGAGCTACACTGGATTATGTATACATATTACAATGTCCCCCAGCTTGGGGTGAATTTGTTATTCATTCAATCACCTTGCCAATTGGGTCGAGCAATCTTCTTCACAACAACCACAGTTGAGGTCCTTGACTCTTAGATTGGTCTAGTGATTGCTCGCGATGGGGCACAACCTAGAGGTCTGTACCACATGATATAGTTTCTTTCCAAGCCAACAATCAAGGCCCTTGAGTTCCACTGCTTCTAGGCTTTAGCTCCTATATGGGAGCCTACGAGCATTGAGTGTCTTTGGTATTTTTCCTCAAGACATCAAGGATATGACTCTCTTTATGAGTTGCCGTGTTGACAAATTGTTGATGGCCTTCCTATCCTCAAGATATCGCGAGGTGTCTATAAAGGTTGTCAACTCAAAAAACAGCACCGTATCCTTCCTCAACAATCTACACATAGAGTTGAGGCACCTCTCAAATTGATTTGGGTTGATCTTTGTGGTTCAACATCCACCCCTACCTTAAACAGTACATTGTACTTGGTTTTTTATTGTGGATGATTATTCTTGTTACATGTGGGTGTACTTTTTCAAGCATAAGTCCAATGCCTTCATATATTTTTCTACTTGGGTATTGATGGTGCATAACCAAAGTGGTCTTTGTGTAGGACGCGTGAGGAGTGATAATGGGAGCAAGTTTACCTCCCCTCCCACAAGTTGTTCGATCCTCGGACAAATAAGGTGGTTATTATGAGAGAGATTGTTTGATGAAAGGGACATTGTTTGTTCTTCTATACTAGATTTTGTGCCCTTTTCTCACATTGTTCCTACGGAGATAGTGCCTTCTAAGCCGGGTCTACTACCTTCTTCTAACCCACCCATAGATTCTTCACCTCTTCAAGCCCCCTCCGCAAGACCCATTACCTCGTTGGTACCAACAGACCATGCGGGATTCGGGGATCCTTCCATTGGATTCCACTCCTTAGTGCCCTAGAAGATTTGCCCAAGTCTGCATCTTAGAATTCATTTATGTCGCTATTTACAACTGATTATATAGTGCATTTTGAGCCGGATAGTTGACAGGAGGCTCTTTAGCACCCCCAATGGCGAGAGGCCATGAAAAATGAGCTTGAGAGTATTGACCAAAATAAGGCTTGGACCTTGGTGGATCGTCTGAGCCACAAGAAATTCATCGCGACAAAGTGGATTTTTAGGACTAAGCTAAAAGATGATGGGACTTTGGACAGATTCAAGGCTCACCTTGTGGTGTAAGGGTTACAACAAAACCAAAGTATTGACTATGAAGAGACCTTTGTTTCTACAAGGCTAGCTTCATTTCATTTGTTGGTTGCGCTTGCCACTCTCCACGGTTAGCCAATCTATCAAATGGATGTCAAGGGTGCCTTTCTGAACGGTTATTTGGAGGGAAGGTCTATATGGAGCACCTTAGATTTTCTTTTGTTGATCGGAAGGATAAGGTCTTTCACTTATGGAATGCTCTTTACGGGCTAAAGCAAGCAATGTGGTCTTGGTTCTAGAGGATGGATAAGTTCCTTCGGACTCAAAGTATCATTTTATGCCTTATGACACAAACTTATATCTGTACTACTTCAGAGGGAATCATCTACATCTTACTATATGTAGATGATTTACTTATCACTAGCTCTAATTCTATTGCCATAGCAAAAATAAAGGCCCAACTTTGCTCTACTTTTGAGATGAGAGACCTTGGTTTGTTGTCTTACCTTTTAGGGATGAAGGTAGTTCAATCTGAGGCAGTATTTTTGTCTCTCAACAAAAGTACGTTCTTCAGTTAGAGGACTAGCATTGCACAGATCAGACATGGCATGTGGCCACGCCTCTTGATCCCATTGTCCATCTTTCTAAGAATACCCTCAATCAACCCTTTGACGAGCACACCTATAGGTATGTTGTAGGGAATCTTCTTTCGTTGATTCACACTAGGCTAGATTTAGCCCTTTGATGAGCACACCTATAGGTATGTGTAGGGAATCTTCTTTCGTTGATTCACACTAGGCTAGAGTTAGCTTACTCTTTGATTTCTTAGCCGGTATTTTAATGCATCACATTGAATTGCTTGTTTGTGTGTTTTGAGATATTTGTGGTGTACCTATTTTTATAGCCTTAACTTATAGATCTAGTTTATGTTTGCGGGGGTACACTGACTTTAACTAGGCAAGAGATCCTAACACTCGGTGTTCCCACGGTGGCTACCTCTTTACCTTGGGCATGGCATCCACCAAGCCATAAGCGAGAGACGATGGCAGCTTCCACGACGAAGGTTGAGTATTAGGCTCTCTTCAATGGTACCATGGAGGCCATCTACTTGAGGAGCTTATTGCCAGCACTACCCTTCCCATGTGACTCTCCCACCGTTGTTTAATTGGAGATAGCAGCAGTTAGCTTAGCTCAAAGTGTGAAGACAATAGAGTAAGAGAAAGTGTAGTCACTGCTCGATACACAATTAGTTGGGAAGTGTGTAACTCAAAGTACAAAATACAACCCTTAGACTTTAGGATTATGTGGCAGCATTCACACATGAAAGTGTGTAATGTGTAATAAGTGACCGAACTGTGTAACATAAATACACAAATAAAGGGTAATATGATTGGGGAAAAAAACTTCTTATGGAGAGTAAAAAGTGCCCCAGTGTCCTACGTGCAGATCACCAATACTCTTATGTAAGCGTAGGCGTGAGAGAAACCCAATAAACCCCTCTGGAGTGAAAAGTGATCAACATACAAGGATTGTCCACCAAAGGAGATCAAATTTAAAGCATTGTGAAATGCTGCACATTTGTCACAAGGAAGAGCTTTGGTGAAGATGTCTACCGCATTTTTTTTGGTAGGACAATAGACAAGGTTGATATCCCCTGCATGTAACCTCTCTCTGACAAAGTGATAGCGTATCTCAATGTGTTTCGTGCGTGCATGAAACATTGGGTTCCGTGCCACTGCAATGGTGCGACCCCCCACCCCGACTGTCTCGCCACACCACCCTCGCCCAATCACTGCCCGTTACCCCGTCACGTCGTTGCATGCCGCCATCGCACCTCCCCCATCTCTCCTGCCACCATAGCCCCCCCCCCTTCTCTGACCGTCATCGCGTCCCCCTCCCTAGCCGCCATTGCGCCACCTCTGCGCCTCCCCCCCCCCCCCACTTCCATCCGTCCGTCACTGGGCCCCTACCGACGTACTGTCCTTCCACCGTCTTGCAGCCTATTCACCACTGCCTCCCCTCCCCCCGAGTGACATCTCCGACTGGCTCTGGTCCCCCCCCCCCCCCCGGCACCTGGCCACTCGCCTACTCCCCCTGCGACAGCCCTCCCGCATGCCCCATGTGATAACCCCCCACCCTCCTCCGCCTGACTCACGCCTATCCCGCACCCTTAGCCCCGGCCCTGCGCAGAGTCCCCCGCCCCCCCCCCCCCCCCGGCCGCCCTAGAAAGGACTGTCCCCCCTACCCTAATAGCTCGCTGCCCCCCCCCCCCTCTCGCCGCACTGCCTCCGTCTGCAACCCTGAATCCATTTGTGGTGTGTCAAAACAGAAGTGGTCTCCCCCCCTCACCATTGATCCCCCACCCTCCAAGTTGCTCCCTCGATCTGTAGCAACTTCCCCCCCCCCCCCCCTCAGGTAGCACCGAGACTTGATTGGTAGTCCTCGTAGAAGGTACACGCAATGCAAACCTCTGGTCAGACGCTGGCGCACTCAGTGAGTGCCTCCCAATCAAACACCTTGCGCATCGTCCTCTTTGAGGAGCAGCTCTTAGCCGTCCGAGCTAAGGAGTTGGAGCTAAAGGAAACAGCGATTTACGATCAAGTAGTAGGACATTCCCCAACCAGGGCCCAGCTTCGGGACTAGCTTCACTCCATGCTGCACATCGGCATAGCGCAGATCTTGGAGGCGGTCCTAATGGGCCCAGGGATCTTCATGGTCCGGCTCAGTTCAACGGACGCAGCTCGTGAGTTACTCGC
This sequence comes from Lygodium microphyllum, assembly GCF_053477565.2. Lineage (NCBI taxonomy): Eukaryota > Viridiplantae > Streptophyta > Polypodiopsida > Schizaeales > Lygodiaceae > Lygodium > Lygodium microphyllum. Next base: position 123,910,781 of record NC_141154.1, read on the forward strand.
CAATTCACCATATGCATCCACGAAGGGGTTCATATACATGGTCCCTTGGTACAACGGCTTTACTGTGGAGGCGTTTGCACTCCACCAACAGGTTTCTCCGGCACCCAATCACCCTTCCTTTCCCTAGCCTGGCGATAGAGTATCGCCAGTTGGTGAAAGACTTTAGTCGGCTCTTCAACACTATCCTCCCCGCGTCCTTTGTGGATGCAGTGACAGCGGCAGAAGTCCCAAAGGTACGGATGGCAATGAAAGAGGTCAAGGATATCCCACAGTTCCTAGAGATTGAGGCGGGCGAGCACCCCTTTAGGTAGCAGGTCCTTGTGACGGGGCAGCCAGGGCAGTGCCTGCACTGCCACGACTTTGGGCATTAGGCAACAGGTTGCATGCGTTTCGGAGCCAAGGTGGCTCCGCCGACAGGCCCACAAGTGGACACTGATGGCTTTACACGGTTTCAGGGACGACAGAGAGGGAGACGGGAAGGGGGGGCACAGCCACTGTCTCAGACCCAGCCTCAGCAGGGAGTAGGAGGGCGAGTGACGCCCCCTCGACAGAGCACTACACAGCCCTCCCCTACCCGCCCCACCCAACAGGACCACAGCCCCCCACATCCACTGCCAGTGCCACACACTACCTCTCCTGAGTCCCCACAGGCCCCACGCCCACTGCCCTCCACATCCCATGCCCCCCCCCCCCCCACTGACCCTGACCCACAACCCCCCCACTTCCAGGACCACCAGCCCCCCCCCCACACTTGCCATGTACTTCCGTCCATCCCACCATCCCTCGATCATCCTCCCCCCCACCGCCTCCCGTACCGAGCACCCCCCCGGATCCGCACTTGGTTCAGGTGATCCCCCCAAACCCTCCCCCCCTCCGCCCACAGGAGGTGATGAGCCACACATGCCTACACCCTCTTCGCACCAGCAGTCCTCCCCTTCCCATACTGCCACCAGCTCATCCACCCCTACCGTCCGTCACACGTTCCCAAGACAGGCACACCTGTTGCCACAGGAGTTCTCCCGCAGTGGCCCATGGTCTTACTTGAGAGTTGCGGAGCACGGAGAGTTCCCACTACCTCTAGAGGTGGGGATCTTCATGGTTCGTAAGTCAAGGAGGGGCAAGGTCCATCTTCTAGCACCACCGGACGGACCAAACTACGCTTTTTTTCTTCGGTCCTCTCACTCAGGGGAGTGGATGATGACACAGATAGAGAAAGAGTTGAAGAGTCAGGTGGCGGACCACACGTCCCAGTGGATGGGAGAAGGACTAGCATTGTTTGCATAGCACTGGCCTAGTTGCATGATGGACATTAACTGGTGGGCTGGTGCCGAGGTCCCTCACCTGAGCATTATCTTTCGAACCCCTCTGGGCACAAGCGGCCCGTTTCTACCAGTGCACAGAGTCTCGACTCTCCACATGGCTGATAGATGCATTGATAGTACCACCTGGAACTTCTATCACCCCTATAGTCCGGGCGAGGGCCACCGTGGGGAAATGAAGCTCGCCGTCTAGACCGGCAGCAAAGCGCACCTGCATGCCTCATAGCTCCTCCTCGTCATCAGCAACCTCCACACCGAACAGATGCCTGTTCGGGCAATCACAGGTTTCCCTATGAGCTTACACCTTGCATCCTGGAATGTGAATAGCCTCCACTACAGTGGGGCACGTGGTTCCAAGAAATTGATTGTTCGACAGGACCTGCAGCCTGCCATGGCTGGAAGGATCGACATCTTACTTCTACAGGAGCACAAGCTCACCCTCGCCCAGGCCCAACGGGTAGGGAAGGTACTCCTAGGCAGCTCGCGCACTTACTGGGAGCATGCCATAGGAGCCCACGGTAGGAGTGGAGGCGTGTGCACCTCTATTGGTCCGAGTCTTACCGCTTGTGTTCGAGACCACGGGACGATAGTGGCAGGGAGGGTGCTATGGATCAGATTGGATATTGGGGACTCGTGCCTTGGAGTCCTTAATATCTATGCCTCTACGGAGGTTAGGGCACGCAGCAGGTTCTGGGTGGAGATCGTGGAAGGACTCCCAGAGGTGGATTCCTGGATTGTTGGAGGAGACTTCAACAACCTAGAGGCTTTGGAGGACTAGCAGGAAAGAGGGAGAAACTACCAGGGCATGGCCGAGGAGGAGCAAGAGACATGGGAGGTATTTCTATCGGCAGTAGGAGCACGCGATGCCTAGAGAGACCTTGCCTTCCACAGGAGGGAGAGGTCGCTGGACTTCTCTTGGGGATACAGACGGCTAGGTGGAGCCCTGCTGGAGCGGTTAGACAGGTTTTATGTGGGAGAGTGGGGAGGCTCTCGGGGAGGCCAGATTGGCGGCCACCATGTTGTCCGATCATTGCCCGGTTCTCCTGACACTAGATCCCCCAGCATCTGCCCTAGATTCATGTTCTTGTCGGATCCCTGACTCAATCTACAGGAGGGAGGAGGTGACGAGACAGATAGAGCAGATTTGGACCAGAGAGAGGCAGGAGGGGCCAGATCGCAGAGGAGGTCGCAGAGGCCCTAGCTGGGTCGAGCAGGATTTGCCAAGAGGCAGCCATACAAGCCAGGCAGCAGAGCTGGGAGGAGGAGAGAGCACTTCGGCGGGACCTTGCAACCACGCAAAGATTATTACAGGTGGCACCTGGGGATCCCACTCTCCACGCACAAGAGGTGTGTGCGCGAGCAGCCATTGCTCGCCTAGAGGACAGGCGCTCTAAGTTCTCTTTCCGCACCTCAGCAACTTTCTAGGCACGGAAGGGGGACACGATGCGCAGGGAGTTTTTTCATGTGCACCAGCCTCGCACCTCACGAGAGCTGATACACAGCCTCCGAGATCAGTATGGGAGGATCCGTTCTAGCCCAGACGAGGTGATGGAGATTGCCACCGACTACTATCGTCGCCTCTTCCAGCAGGAGACAACCTCACCTAGAGAACAACGATGTAGACAGTAGGTCTGGGATAATATCTCATCCCTTGTCACAGAGGAGATGGGGCACTCCCTCCTAGCCCCCTTCACAGAGAAGGAACTAGACGAGGCTTTCCATTCACAGGACGGGCAGAAATGCCCGAGAGAGAATGGCCTCTCTAAGGCTTTCTCCACTACCTTCTGGGAAGTGGTGAAGGACCCCCTACTGTTGGCCTTTCAAGAGATTTTCACTTCAGAACAAATGCCAGGGAGTCTATCAGCAGGCCTTATCAGTCTTCTCCCCAAAGGGGAAGACCGGTTGGAGCTTTCCCAGTGGAGACCAATCACCTTACTATCAATGGCCTATAAGGCACTGGCAAAGATGATTGGTAGGCGACTACGCCCCTTGCTTCCAGACATCACCCATGACACACAAACAAGCTTTGTCTAGGATAGAAGCATCTTGGACAATATATTCATCTTCTTTGAGACAACAGAGTGGGCCTAGTACAGTGGGCAGAGACTGGCTGTACTACTCTTGGATTTTGAGAAAGCCTATGACAGGGTGGACTGGGATTTCCTAGAGGGTACCATGGTGAGATTAGGTTTCCCCCAGGCTTGGATTTTCGAGATCTCTGCACTTTACAGATCGGCCACCAGCAGGGTTCTCATAGGAGGGAGGCGAGGGGAGGAGTTTCAGCTGTAGAGATCGGTCCGACAGGGCTGTCCCCCTGGCCCCATACCTGTTCCTTCTCTTTGCAGAGGCGATGTCTCACTTCCTTAGGTCACGTGTGAGCGGTTTAGGTGGCCTCCGACTTCCAATAAGAGAGGAGGCCAAGTTGTTAGACTCAGAGTATGCAAATGATATAGCGCTTTACATAGAGGATGATGAGTTGATACTGGAAAGAGTGAGATTGGCTCTTGAGTTGTTCTGTTCTGCAGCAGGAGCGAAAATCAACTGGTGAAAGTAGGTTGGTTTCCTCACAGACCCAGACTCTAGCACGGAGTGGGGAGTCCACCTGGGATTTAGATGGGTGAGCAGAGGACAAACTATCCGGTACCTAGGGTTCCAAGTGGGACTCCACATCACTCCCGCCTAGCAGTTTCTTCCAGTCCTCGATTCTATTTGGAGGAAGCTGACCTACTAAAGCACGGCTCGCCTCTCACTAGCCGGCCAAGCCCTGGTAGTTGACCAGGTCCTCCTACTAACGGTAAATTCTACATGGCCACTCATCATGCAGGGAGATTGATACTGAAAACAAAGAAAAAAAGTAGGCATGTGAGCCATCGATCAGAAAGAATGTAGAAGCTTAAGCAATCTCCGCAAGAACCATAGGCATGGCATCTTCCCCTCTTTCTTTCTCTTCTTCGTCTTCTTCTTCTTCATGGGGACCAAGAGATTGTGGCGAGAAGGGGAAGATGATGATTTAAGGCATCGACTGCTCTACTTATAAAGGAGATGATGACAAGGAGACTATGCTCTCTCTCCAGGGATCCCAGGGCCAAGGTGGCATGGGCGACCATTATACGACATCGGTCAGAGGGAGGGCTTGGGATCATAGACCCAGAGTTTCAGAGTATGGCCCTCCTGGGCAAGCTAATTGTCCGCGGCCTCACATCGGGAGGGCAAACTTGGAAGGTCCTATTGCAAGAGGGTCTTCAGGACTGTGGACCGAGGCTTGGCGGTGAGTGGAGGCCGTCCCTGAGATGGATCTTCACATCAGCCCAGATCACCCTTCCTACGCAGCTTGCTCCGTGTGTGGCAAGGCCTCCGTAAGGCCCTTATCCAGAGCCCCCCAGGCTGCCAGGAGGAGATAGACCGTCAACCGGTGTTTTGGAACCCCCAGGTCAGGGATCGGGAAGGGGCACAGATTGGCGAGCGCCCCCACATCCAATGGGCTGGTTGGGAGGCTGGCCTGGCTCGTACCATCAGGACATGGCGGGAGGTGTACAGGATGGCAGACGAGGAGGTGCTAAAGCAAGCATCTGGTTGCCAACGAGAAGTGGAGCAGAGGAGAAGGGAGATAGACGCAGCAATACCTTAGGAGTGGCTTGCTCCCCCGATTCGAGAGCCGATAGAGCCCGGGGAGGTATGGACTGCTAGGTTTTCACCAGCAAGCACCCCCCTACAGGTGGCAGGAAGAGTGGGTGGCGCTCCACCTGGGACCTTTTTCACAGTGCAAGAGGGGGGACGTCTGGCTCTTGACAGAGGGCAGCAGGATGAGGGGATCACTGTCCTTTCATGGAAGAGGATCCGGGTGGTTGGCCTTCAAGGGAAGATATGGCGGCTGGACCCTTTGGTCTTTTGGCAGGAGCTCAAGGAGTGGCGTCTCTGGATCTGGGAAGGAAGGCCACTTGAGGAGCTGGAGTGGGATCCAAGAGAGTGGCTTTGGTCGGCCACTGCGATCGCCAAGAAGCCATTGAGGTTCTTGGAGTACACCGCCAGGATTGGCAGACACATATTGATGCAGGAGGACATGGATTGGGCGTCGTCACGTAGCAGGCACTGGGCGGTCTGGCGCTGCCTATGGGTTAGCTGGAGGCCGAGGAGGGTATCGTATTTTTTATGGCTGGTGGCACATGGAGGCTTAGCGGTGGGAAGCTGGCTTGCCCAAATGCAGGAGAAAGTTTGTAAGTGCCGCACACAACAGTCGATGGAAACCCCAAAGCACTGCCTTTGGTCATGTGAGGCGGTACAACTCGTGTGGAGAGGAGTATGCCGCATCTTGCGCCGCATAGCACCCAACCTTGGATGTATCTCTTGGGGTGCTTTCTGTTGGCAGGCGGTCAGCCAGGGCCGTCTCCTTCTATATGAGGCGGGATGTAGGGCACGATATTCATGATCGAGGCAGGGTCGTGCGCAATGGTGGGTTTAGAGGCTCTACCCATCCGCCAGGTGCTGGAGCCCATAGCAGACCGCTCTGAGGTATGGGAAATCATAGGGAGTCTTACTGGTTGGCATATCTGGAAGGCGCGGTGTCAAGTGGCTTTCGGCGGAGAGAGACTTTTGTACAAGCGATCCTAGCGGAGCTCTAGACCTCCATCATCCACTCCCTTCGAGGCCAATGGGATCAGGTGCAGGGCGAGTCCAGGGCTCGTCAAGAGCTCCGAGGTCATTTCATACGCACTTGGGACGGCTAGGACCTGTTCGTGATGCAGGCAGGCAGCCCCAGATGGCGATACACCCCCCTCCACGGATTCTTGCCCCTATCCCCCCCAGACCGCCTTGAGAGGCTTGTATATATGATGTATCTGTGACTTTCACCAGCTCCAGCTTGGTCTATCGAGCATGAGCACTTCTTTGTATTTCGGTTTTTTTCTTAAGTAATATAATTAGCCACACCTTATTTACCAAAAAAAAAAGCATGTAACTATAGCAACCCCCTCCCCCCCGGCATAAAGCAATCCAAGAGTCCTAGTATCTTGCAAGTAATGAAGAACACGGTTCACAGCTTGCCAATGTGACATGCGTAGACTGTGCATATATCAACTCAGGGCTGAAACTGCAAACTAAATACTTGACCTTGTGTTGCATAAATAAATGAGACATCCAGCTACTGGAGCATATATATGAATGTCAAACATGTCACTGGCAATTTGCAAAGACAGCTCAAGTCCTATCTCCATTGGTATACTTACTAGCCTGCAATTCGAGAAGCCAAATCTCTCAAGGAGTTTACCAATATATCTGGACTGTGACAATCCAATGCCTCTAGTATCATGAATAAGCTGAATGCTAAAATAGTAATGCAAAGGCCCCAAATCTGATATTTTAAAACCTTGCTGCAAATTTTTCTTAAATGCTGAAATCTGATCAACATGTGTCCTTGTGAGCAAAAGGTCATCCACATAAAGACAAATGACCAACAAGGATCCCCCCTCTTTACATACAACATGTGTCCTTGTGAGCAAAAGGTCACCCATATAAAGCCAAATGACCAACAAGGATCCCCCCTCTTTACATACATAATGAGTAGACTCCGATGGGCTGTTAATGAACCCTTGGCTGAGTAAGAAGGTATCAATTTTGGCATACCAAGCTCATGGAGCTTGCTTCAAACCACAAAAAGTTTTTTTCACCTTACATACGAAGTATTCAGATCCTTCAACTACAAAACCCATGGGTTGTTGAACATACACTTCTTCCTGAAGTTCCCCATGTAAAAATGTAGTTTTTATATCAAGCTGGTGCACAATCCAACCATGGGCAGCCAATGCAACCATACACCTGATAGTAGTCATGCAAGATGTAGGAGCAAATGTCTCCTCATAATCAATGCCTTTCTTCTACGCATAGCCTTTTGCCACAAGCCTAGCCTTGTACTTATCGATGAATCAATCCGCTTTTCGCTTCAGTTTATAGACCCATTTAATATCATTGGCTTTCTTTCCAATAGTCAATGTAACTAAATCCCATGTTTGATTCTTCACGATAGAATCAAATTCAGCTTGCATTGATGCCATCCAATGCAAACTTTGTTATGCATCCTCAAAAGAATCAAGCTCATCATCAAGTGTGTTTGTTGCCATAACAAACTCCATAGCATTAGCATGATCATGCAGATGTATTTGTCTTCGAGTACGACCAGCGAGAGGAGCATCGAAATGATTGTCTTGCAGAGTCTACAAGTACCATCTAGGTATTGTTTGGCCTCCTAATTTTGATGAACCTAAGTTCAGCATCTTGCTGAATATTCAGATCAGCCATAGGTTGAATTTCTGCATAATTTAATGGAGCAGCCAGCTGAATATTTTGTTTGTTTAATGAAGCTCCAACTGTATCACCAAAAGAAATAGGCAGCAGCCCTTCAAACACATCGTTTGCAGCCTGATATGTGTCATAACCAGCGAGAGATCATTTTAATTTTTCATCAAAGATCACATCTCTACTGACGAAGACTTTCTTGGAAACAAGATCGTAGAATTTGTACCCTTTGCTTTCACTACTATACCCCACAAATATGCACTTGACAAGCTTGTTGTCCAACTTTTTTCTCTCAATACTTTGGGAATATGAGCATATCCAAGATACCCAAAAGTACGAAAGTGACCAACTGAAGGTTTTCAGCTATTCCAAGCCTCAAAAGCGTTATATTTTCAAAGCCTTAGTAGGGCATCTATTCAAAACGTGACAAGCACACATAATTGCTTCCATCCTAAATCCATATGGTAATTTTTGGCTTTCAACATACATCTGGCCATCTCCACAAGTGACCAATTCTTCCTTTTAGCAACCCCATTCTGTTGTGGAGTATATGCAACAGTAGTGTATTGATGTGCAATGCCTTTTTGCTTCAAAAAATTATTCAGCAAGGAAAACATGTATTCCCCCCCCTCCGTCCAAATGGAGAGTCTTAATCTGATAGCTAGATTGATTTTCCACAAGTGGAGTAAATGCCAAAAATGTATCATACACTTCTGACTTTTTCACCAATGAATAAACCCAACAAAAACGAGTAAAATCGTCAACGAAGGTGACAAAATAATAACATCCACCCAATGACTTTGTTTGCATGGGTCCACATACATCTGAATAGCACAATCTACAACCTAGCCGTAGCTTTAAAAGAAACATCACGAGGAAAAGAAAACCAATGCATTTTTTCCAAAATTCATCTCTTACAAATGTGCTCAAGAGGTCTCTCCAAAAGAGGTAAGCCTTCCAACATTTGAGTACACTACATAAGCATCAAACTACCATAGTTCACATGCCCCATACGAGTATGCCATAACTCTGCCTATGGCATAGCAAGAGTAATAGTAGATGCCAAATAGACTGATTGATCAACCGAATGAGCATCTAACTCATAAAGTCCATGACATAATATGCCAATGAGTACCAAAGTGAAGAATTCCTTATTCCTAACCATGCATTTATCATCATTAAATATGACTTACATTCCACATTTTGCTAAAGAAGAAACGGACAACAAATTCTTTTTTATCCTTGGCACATATAAAGCGTCCTACAAACGGAGAGTAGAGCCATCGATGGCTTTCAAGACAATCTCTCCAATACCTGTAATAGGATAAGATGCATTGTTGGCACATTGCATTGATTTGCCAACAAGAGCTGCAATAACAAAGGTAAACAAATCCCTATGAGATGTAATGTGCTTAGAAGCACCATTGTCAAAGAACCAAGTGCTAGCATCCTCTATAGAGTTGAATAATCTATCTACCTAAGAAGAATCATAACTGCAAGTGTAAACACAATAGTCATGGTCAACGACGGACAAGGGGGACTCTGTAGCAATAGCAATAGAAGGTGCATCTAAAACAAACATCCCAGACTCCTTTTCTCCTTGGCAATGTGTTTTTTTCATTTTGTGATATAATGACCTAGTTTTTTTCACAATAATGGCACTTGTCCTTCTTGGTTTGCATGTCCCCCTTGCTTCTTGTTGTTTCGTGAAGTTCGTGAACTTCTAGAACTCTACGGAGCATTTCTAGACTAACAGCCCTTGCCCTTCTGTCTTGCCATAAAAGCCTGTTCAGAAGTACAGCATCCACCCCCCTATTCTTCCTTGTTTGCTCTTCCTCCAGCAGCTACAATGACACCCATTCTTAGACACTTCATCCATTCTTTTGCTACAATTGAAGCATGCGTTCAGTGATAAGACTCTTTTAACATGTCAAACTTCACAACATGGTCCTCTATTATTTGGTTATTATTATTATTTTGTTATTAAGATTTATTTTTAATTAAAGCAGGTCATCTATTTGTGACCCATGCTGCTAGTACTCAAGACCCTAGTCCCAAGGAATAACAGTTTGAAAGCTTTTGATCCAAACCTTGTAAGCTCTAAGATAGTTCTAAATACAATGTCTATGAGTCTCCTCATTTGCACCACATCTTGACCGCGTGTTTGGAGCTCTAACGTAACCAAGGCACGTGCCTATTGGCAAGCTCCCACATGCCAATAGCCAAATAAAGAGTATGACCCTCTTGGCTTAAAGCTCTCTCTAGTCTTTGCACATTGAGAAGTGTCGCCCTTGAACCAAGGTCGAGCAACTCCTTCCCAACTTATGACCTATCCTAGAAGAAAGTAAAGTCTAGAGATATAACTTGAAGGGGTATCTCCAAGGTTTTAAGCCCACTCTCTTTAATTCCAATTGAGCCTTTGTAAAAGAAATCCTTGAAAGACCCAAAATCTTCATCCCTCCTGTGTGCCACAAGTTCAATCTAGGTCAGTATACCACTTCAATCAACAATCTATAAACTTCATTCTTTGGCAAGTACAACTAGTGCACTTTGTCAAGGTAGCCCTCTCCCTAAGAATCTTCTTTCCTCTGAAAAAAAGAGGTTCTCTCTTATGATTACCTTGCATTGTTGTGCGTTTTCCAAAAGCTTTATAGAACCAGAATTTTTCCTGGTGTCAAACGCTTCCAGAAGACGAGACTCAAAAGAAACCAAAAAAATGGGGAAATCAAGCTGTGAATACCTCCATTCAGGAAATGAAGGTCTGCAGGGGGAATAAAGTGAGCTCAATCTGACACATACAATCAGTGAAGCACAACTAAAAATTGCATCAGTGTAAGAATTCACAGTCAGCTTAGTAGTGAGATCCTCCACTCAAAAAGAAGGAAGCCTTACAATCAAGGTTAGAATCCATTCAGCTACGTTAGAGATGTGAAGACATCCCTTGTACTTCTTTGTGATGTATGGCAGTATATAAAGTTCACAAAAAGTAGAAGTTTTATAACTCCATTTTTGTATGTACAGTAAGATTGTTTAAAATGAAGAAAAATGGTTATCTTTTTGTACCTCATCAAGGTTCTGAAAGCTTCTGTTACCAATTTTAAGTATCGTTCCAAGTTTCAGAAAGCTGGATAAGGTTGTGCTATCCTTGCCTATTTCAACAATCTCTTTCTGAACATATAAATTGTTGTGAAGTTTGAAAACCATCGATAAGCAAGAGGGTCCTCTGCTGCTGGGATGGAAAACGATCTCTCCACACTCTTTGTTTGACAATACCTGTAGGATATAAAGCATGTAAGACCCTCCTTTAACAACAAATATAGTCATCATATGTACACAATCATTAAAAGAGTGACACCTTGATAGCATCTGAAATGGCTATGTTCTGAAATAGTTTGTGTGATATAGGGCGCTGTCTGAAATGAAGTGCTGCTGAATCCTTCTTTTCCTGAGTCAGATTTCTGGTTAAAAGCTGATAATCATTTTCAGATTGTGTGATGTGTTGATTGCACATCAAATTGACCAAAAATCTATCTTTTTGTACACCAGAAATTTGACACATCAAATTTGTTCCTTCAGTGATTACTTTGGACAGGTCGCAATTCAATTCAGGTGTGAAATTCTCCTTCTGTATTACACCCCAAAGTCCTGACTCTAGGACGCACATAACTCGATTTGAATAAATCTTCTGTGCAGTTGCATTCACAAGCCTCCCATTTGATAGGCTATCATCATTCTCTCCGGTCATCCACGCAAACTCTTCATCCTGTGTTGGGGGTGTATATGGAGTTCGATAATCTTGAAATGGATTGATTAATTCTTCTTGTATAAGCTTTAGCATCTGTATGTTTGAAATGTCTCTTGATTCTTCAATTGATGTAGAAAAGTCCGTGATATCAACACTCCTGACAAACTCAGGATGCTCCTTAATATTATCAAGGGCCCTTATCATGAGATCAACATCATCTTGGTCTGCTTGGTTTGTTGAAACTTGGCCTTTCTGCAGAATACCAAGGGCAATACTTTCTGCAACTGTATAAGACTCAGGATGGATTCTTGTACCATCTAGAGGATTTATTTTTGTCAGTGTACCGAAAGCATTCCCAACTTTACAGATACGTAAGAATCCACAACAGTTTTTGTAAATATTTTCCTTCATTGAAAGTGGTGGCTTGGACAGGTCCTGTCTGCTAGATATACCTCTTCCTGATTGGAGGTAAACCTTTAGATAAGAAGACTTAAGGGGACCAAGGCCAGAAATAAACTGTAGTGGAGACAACATCCACTCATGTGCACCAGCAAGATTTATATCCACCCCAACCTGATTCGACACAGTTATCATGACCTCCTCCACTGCCTCATAGACCTCATCTGCAGTAAGAAATCGCTGCATGGGATGTAGAATTAGTGCAACAATATCTCGGCTAGGGCTGCATAGAGAAGCTACCATAGCAAGGGGGTTCTGAATATATCGGCCTAAAGCAACAGCACGTCGAATGATGCCTGCAAATATACACAGCCTTCAGAATCTAACAGCTTAAAAGCAGCCGATCATTCAGAAGCAGAACGAGCATGGAGATATTACTTGGCTGCTTCTGTAATTGTACAAGAGAAACCCCTGATTTCTCATAAAGTAAAGGCACAGATTCGTCACCATACACAACAGTCAAAGGACCCAAACCAGGATTTTCTTCTGCAACCCTGACAACAACCTATCATAACAAAGGTAATCAACCTTAGTATATGGGTCTGTGCCTGCACAATCAGATAAATATGCATGTTTCACAAACCTCAGATAATATGTCCTTAAGATGACGGCATGCTGGATTCGATGCCCCAAGAACCACTACATGAGGCTGATAATCTGCCATAAACTTTTCCAGTTTCTGTTGGTCATTATTCTTTCTTTGGAGGTGCTCGTAGTTCCCAGATGGAGAATTCAAATAGCCAGTCTGAAGAGTGTCCATTACCTCCCCGAAAGCATCTAGCATAACAAATGTGGTTGGAGGATTTCGGGAACCCCAACAACATGCCAAGACTCTTGGAGCTACTTCACAGGAACTTTTTCCTATTGAATCGGTAGATGGCAGGGGATATGGAGCAATGGAGACCCTCTTCCACAAATCCTTACCACATTGATCTTGAACCCATGATTTTGCCCTCAAAGAAAGTATTATCTGCATTTCTCTATCTAAGTAAGGTAGGAGCATGTCTTTTACAGCAACTTGTAAAATCTGCTTACGCTGCTGGTTCCAAAGTTCAGCAACCCTAGTGGATTCAGTACTTAAATAGTATTCCTGGAGCTCTTGAATAAGGATATCAGATATGATGTCCTCTGGCAATACGACCACAACATCTATAAGGTCTTCTTCTTTTGCCTTTTGTATCAACAGCCACTCCCCATTTTCAAATTGCGTTACTGGTTTTGCTTGCAGTGACTTGACACTTGCATATTCATGAAACTCATCAATGATGACATTTCCTTTACCCGATGGTTTAGTGTTCACAACAGAATGTGTCAGGAAGATGTTTCGGACATACTCTCTGACAAGAGGCTCACAACTTATTTCGGTAGAAGCCTGCAATAATATAGTAGACCAGTACGGTCATGTATAACAGATAATTAGAAATCTTTACAGGAGCTAGCTAATTTTAACTGAAGACAAAAATGTGGAAACTTATGAGATGAAAACAGAAAGAGAAATATCAAACCAAACTACCACTAAATTCTTTCACACATAAAGATCATATACTGTGTTAGCAGAATTCTTTTGGACATACTCTGTCAAAAGGCTCGACCTATTTCAGAAGAAACCTGCAGAAATATATACTGGCACGGTCATGTATACCAGATGTTTACAAATCCTCGTAAAAGACAGCATATTATAATTGATAAGAGGAACCTTGGAATTTACAATATGTAAGCAGAAAACATTGACAAATTGCCAGCCTGCGCATACGAAAGCAGTGGGGATTCTAAAGGTGCTGAGCTATCAACAGTCATCAAAGAAGCATCCTCATTAAACACTTACTACAAGTTGTACATCAGAGCTTGGAGCCACTTCCTCAGCCATCTCCTCCATGCACAGTACCATCTCATCCTTGCCCTCTGAATCAAGCCCCAAAGCATCAACAACCTGGTCTATAAATGCCGTATTGAGCTTAGACATGCTGAGTCTGTGATATACAGATGCCGAGGCAAGATACATGTGGATCAGGTTACCTACAAATAGAACTCAAGACATAAACATTGCCATATGCAACTTTCCCCCTGCATACTCTTAAGTCTTCCCCTAAAGAGGCATTCCCATATACACCACTGTACAAGGACATAATGAGATTTATGAGCATTGGGGATGTTTCACTAGTAGGAGACTTTAATGCACACACAAGAAGCAACCAATCCGCTTTCTTTGACTCTAGCAATGAGATGTTCAGAGATATTGCACTAGATGAAGTGGGATTAGTCAGATGAGCCCACGATAGAGAGAGAACAGAATATGGAACACACCTACTGGCACTGGGAAGTGCACATGGTTTGGTCATCCTTCATGGGCTGCCATAGTGGCCACGATCTAATGGTTTGACATGCTGGAATGACAAGAAAGGGTCAAGCATAGTGGATTACTTGATTGGATCACCCAACTTGCTACCTGACATAAAAACCTTTGAAATCTCCGACATATTGATTGGATTAGCAACAGACCATGCTATTCTAGCTTTCACAATGCAATATGGGCATATACATGAGAAGCACACTATGATTTGTGGAAGTGACCTCACACATATACAGCACTATTGTGCAAGATGTATTGAGGGAGCTAGACACACGCGCCTCTCTAGATGAGTTTACAGGACAGCTGGCCTAGATAATACATACCTCAGCAGCCTACACTTTCCCACACACTACTCCATCAGATAAGCCTCCACGAGGTAATGCCCCACAGAATGGCTAGTATGAGGATGAGAGTAGAGAGACATGAGCACATTTTCAGTGAGAGATAGCACTTGGCATATGTACACACAAGCATGCTCAAACACTCTTTAGACGATTGGTACGCAAAAAGAAGCGGGAATACGTGAGTAGACTAGAAACAAAAATGTATTCCATGTTCTTGGGAGACAGCAAGAGAGCATGGAAAAGGATACATGAGAGCCAACCATCTATACAAATCACTAGACCGGATGATTGGTATGAATATGCTTGCACACATTTTGATGTTCATGGCCAAGAGCCTATGCCACTCCCCTCAACTCCAAGACCAGAAAATTGCAGATTTTTCACCAAAAAAAAAAGTGAGCAATGCTATATGGAAACTGAAAAATGGGAAAGCCCACGATCATGATAGTTTAGTGGCAAAACACTTCACACATGCCTGTGATATCTTGGCACCGGAGCTGACTCTCATCTTTAATAGGGCAGTCTGTGAGGCATTTCCAACTAGTTGGTCAGACCATATTATTGTGCTGCTCTTTAAGAGTGGAGACCCCATGCTACTTAGTAACTATCAAACCATCATGATTGACACATGTTGGCAAAAATATATGGCTCTATTGTGGAACAAGCATTGAGTGAATGGGCCGAGATGCATGGCCTGATATCAAAAGGTCGGGCTAGCTTCAAGAGGGGATGTACAACTCTAGACCATATCTTTACATTGAGGGTAATCATCGAAGAAGCCAAGACATTTAAGAAAAAGATCTACTACTACTTTGTGGACTTTCGCAAGGCCTTTGTTGACACGGTGCCACGTGCTAGACTCATGAGAAAAATGCAAGACATTGATGTGCCCATAGGGCTACAATGGAGTATCTATGCCTTATATGAGACAGTGACAAGCAGAGTACAAACACTTGAGGGCATCTCAAATACAGTCAATAGCACCGTTGAGGTGAAACAAGGCTGCCCACTTTCACCGACACTATTTGGGCTGTACATAGATGAGATTTCAAAATATGTGAACAGAACTGGTGGGACCAGAGCCAGCCTAGCTGGAGTGCTAACACCATTACTGCTTAATGCAAACGATATTGTACTTATATCAGACTCAACTAAGGGACTAAATAGACACTTGGATGAATTATTAGCTTTTTGCAAGGATAGAGACCCTAAGGTGAACATTGGGAAAACTAAAGTTATGGTATCTAACACTTCAACTGCTTGGGTAAAGAAAGCTAAGCACCAATTTATTTTGATGGAGAGCCAGTGGAGATGGTCAAGCAGTATGTTTATTTGGGGGTCATATAGAAGGGACCATGGTTCTCTTGGAGAGAGACACCAAAGGCTCGTTTAGCAAAAGCATATGCAGCCTTGGGTGCATCAAAGAGCCAATGTGCTCACATACAGTTTCTTGAACCGCGCACCAAACTATGGCTTTTTGACACCCTGGTTACACCCACACTCATGTATGGGGTAGCTATTTGGGCTCCGAGTCTCTTCCACATGAGGAGACAGCCTTTGGGAGACCAACATGGACCAAAGAAGGAATACTATGACAAGTGGGAGCATGTGGAAAAACCATTGGTCATGATGATCTCGTATATGATACGAGCGAAGAGATCAAACCCACATGAGATTATCAAAGCTGAGTTGGAAGCATCACCCATGGTGGCTTTGTCCTTAGTCTAGGCGGGGACTTTCATACATAGACTATGGGAGCTCCCCCAAGATAGATACCCACAGCTAGCCCTAGCCTCTTCTAAACAGCTAGTAACAAATGGCGACAGACATTGTTGGTATGCTCAGATGAGTACATGGATGAGTTTACATGGGCTGCACATTGACAAACAACCCCCCTTTGACTATAGCCTAGACGGCCCTACAATTGACCAAAGCCAATCAAAGCAGAACCATGTGATCAAAGCAAACATATTGAGATTAGATACAGAGAAGACTTGGATCCAACCCCCCTTCCCCCATGGCACAAGGATGGCACACTACCACACCCACTTCCTTCAAGTATCTAAGGATGGTTTCATCACCTGATCCAATTACATGGATACATAGCTGCCTCATGGATTGCGCATAATTATTGGTCAAATCCACACCTCATCCCACCACCTGAGGATTGAGATAGGCAAATGGGAGGGCATACAGATAGAGGAACACATATGCCCACTATGCAACAGAGAGCCAAAGACAAAGAAACACTACATTTGGCGATGCACTATATATTATGATATACGAGGCAAATACCACTATCTGTTTCAAGAGGGTTTTAGACCCTTGAGACAAATCATGTAGTTTGAGGATCAAAGATGCTTGAGTTTCTTCCTCTTGGAGCTACAAAGGCATAGAGCAGCTATTCTACACAGTAGGAGACCCCCACAACTTGGCTCACATAGACAAAGAGAGGTCACTAACTTTTTCAATGCTACATGACCAAGTATGGCACATACCACTACTACTATCACACAGCCTACAGAAGTACATCATTATTGGACCTCATCTTCTGTAGGTGTTCCTTTGGATAGAGCAATGGCACTCAGCCGGTTTAGGCGCCCACATCCACTCAGACAAAGGCCTAGACATCCACCCCACAAACAAATTAGAGCCATCATTAAGGACCACGAGCCAAATGCTGAGACGCCTCAGCCATGCAGCGATACATCTCCCTAGAGGGCAAACATCTCATTGATGGAGAGTTTCCTTTTTCTACTTTTACTTTAGATAATCGGCATATTTTCTTTTCATAGGACACTATTTAACTTTTCAGCCTTATAGGCATCTTTTCATATTTTCTCGTTCCAGATGAGAAATACACAATCATTATATGTATTGATTTGGTCTCACAGGCCACATTGGCCTTTTAGAGACATTAATATTCTCTCTCTCTCTCTCTCTCTCTCTCTCTCTCTCTCTCTCTCTCTCTCTCTCATGAAGATAATTGAATTAAGTAGTAAATATTTACATCAAACCATTAGGTCAGCATAGAAAATAACAGGCATAAATGAAAGTCTACCAAGACTCTAACACAGAAATGCCACACAAAAAGAACAGCTAGTGTGGAGCGAACAATATCCAACCAAGGAGCAGCAATGTCAAGAAGAACTTGATCAACTGACATCATAGAGGAGATATGCCACAACACTAAACCACGAACACGGGCCACATGACCATGGATGCCCGATACTGAATCAAAAATAAAGGCATTCCGAGTATGCCAAATATGCCACAAGGCTATCCATCTAAGGAAATGAAAAAGGCAGGAATAATCTGAATGCAAAGAGGACGTAGAGGTCATCTTTCCCATAATCCACGAACGAGCTGATATCCGGTGCTGAGTCGCCAAGGACCACACATGGGAAACAAAACTCCAAATCTGTCTCGCAACAAGGCAAGAGACAAAGAGATAAAGCACTCTCTCATCACATGTAGTGCAGAATACACAACGACCAGCAAAGATCTTGTGAGCACGCAACACATCCCCAATTGGAAAGCCCCCCCCAATAAGCAACCTCCACATAAACGCTTTGCCCTGATACGGAACCTTAAATTTCCAGAGCTGGATGAATCTTTCCTGCCACTTCTTTTTGCCATCCCGAATAGGCCATAATTTATTAGCCTTACCCATGACCCATGTCTTGGCCTCCTCCATCCAATGATATATTTGGTTAGCTGACCTTTTCTCGAAATCATCAAGAATCACAAACATCCAATCACGCCAAGGAGACAATGGCTGTAACGTAGGCAAAGGAGAGAACCTCAAAAGTCTATCCTATATGGATGACCAAATATTGTGATATCCTCTAGGCACCCGAAAGTACTAACGAGTACATCGAAAAGAATAAAGACGGGCCTACCCAAGAATGACACCATCAAGGATGTCTCCAACCCCAAACGAGCCATCCAATTACACTTGTCCCTCTGTAAATCTTTATCAAGCCAATCCAACAACCTAGAGGTAGCCAGTACTTCACATTGCAGCGAATTCTCCTCCTTACGAAAATCAAGAGGGCACCAAACTGCAAAACCTAACATCGCTTGCCAAGATGCGATCAAATGAGAAAGGAGAAAAGACTAGGAGAACTTAATAGGTCTCGTGGAATTAAGCACATGACACCAAGAAGCATGAATAACCATGCTACCATCTCTCTCTCTCTCTCTCTCTCTCTCTCTCTCTCTCTCTCTCTCTCTCTCTCTCTCTCGTAAAAGGTAATTGTATTAATTACGAAAAAGGTACAAGTTCACATGATTACAAGATACACGATGGCTCTAAGCCATCTTGTGTAAAATCTTAGTATGAAACCACAAAAGAGTTACAAAAGTCATGGCAAAGACGCAGAGGAAATTGCCATATGCCAAGGAAGTAAGTCCTCCCGAGGGAGCAAGTCAGAGTGCCGAATGAGATCTATCTGCCAGTGCGAGACCTTTAAGCCTCACAATATGTGCCTGGACATTAGAGGCCGAATCAAAAAGAAAGGCATTCCGAGTGGTCCAATTGTGCTAGCATCCCTAGTATCTAAGAAAGTGAAACAAGATCTTCATATGCGACTGTGCCGATGTGGGGTATTTTGGCCGTACAAAAGCCCAATCAAAAGAGCTTAGCGAGAAGCCAACCACTACTCGCCAAACCGTTGACAAGAGCGACCAGATATTCTTAGCGAGAGGGCACGAAAGAAATCGATGACGGGCCGATTCCATAGTAGTGGTGCAAAAGAAACAATTGCCGTTAGAGATTCGACGTTTGGAAAGGGCTGAAGCAAGCGGAAGACCACCAATCATCACCTCCAAAGAAAGACCTTGCATTTGAAAGGTATCTTGTTCAACCAGCCCTCCATCACAGTTGTCTTCCACCATGACTGAGATTTCTGCAATCCCCACACGGTATTAGCTTTAGTAACCAGCCATTGATGATCTTTAATCAGAAGATGATACACCTAGTTAGCTGAGGCCTTTTCCAAATTCAACCAACCTGCAAGGTCCCAGTCCTGCCAAGGACGATCCAAAGCAAGGGCAGGAAATGGTTGCCTGCTCTGTAGCACTAACCCAAGCTGTTCCCATAAATCACGGTATCCACGAGGGATTCTAAAAAGCCTCCTGGCTGGTGAAACGATATCAAGACATTACAATTGGCAAGGGTGGCATCTGCAACAACTGAAGTCAAGCCCAAACGTGCCATGCGGTTAAATTTTGGTCTGAGCTCATGTTTGCCTTCAAACGAAAGTAATCGCGATGCTGCCAGCAATTCCAGTTGAAAAGACTTAGTATGCAAGCGGTCCTCCGCTGGATGCCAACGTGCCTTCCGAAGAACCAATTTCCAAGAGCAGACCAAATGAACAAGCAGGGATGAGGAAGGACCAGAAAACCGTGAATCTGCATTAAGAACATGCCATCAGGAGCTCCGAATTTGCGTATTACCATGCAGAAGCCCGTGATACTCAAGAAAATAACGGGCTATAACAGCCCACGGGTGATGTTCCACGCACACGGCACGAAAAAGAGACCAACGAAGAGCTAGCATATGAGTTTCGACATCCAAAATAGCCCCACCACCCATGCGCTTGGGGATACATGTATGCAACCAAGAAATCCAAGAAATGCCTACATGCAAGGAATCCTTCTTCCATAACAAGAAACGGATGGGCTGCGTAAGAGCATTCAAAGTAGTAGTAGTCCACGGCAGCAATGGCAAGAAATATGTGATCATTGGCAACATAATTGTCTGAGCCACTTTGAGGCGAACATGGAAGGGCCAAGCTTGCGACTTCCAATACAGAAACTTAGCTGCCAGTTTCTGTGAAATCCACTCTAGTAGTTGCTTTGGCCGAGCATCAACACCCGAAGGGTACCCAAGATGCCTGACAATGGAACCACGGGGAACAACCTGTCCCTGCCAGCCCAATGACTGTAAATCGGACTCCGTGCAACTAAGAATGGCTGATTTCAAAGCATTGATACGAAGACCAGAAGCATGACCAAAGAGCGTCCAAACATCTAATGCTTTGCGAAGATTGTCCTTGTCCGCATGCAAAATCATGAAGCTGTCATCAGTCAAAGATTGACTAATGAAGTGCTGCCCAAACGGAAGAGATAATCCAGCCAGCTGAGTAGAAGCTGCCATAGAAGATAACATCCAAGAACCGAATGAGTCGCAAGGGCAAAGAAGAGAGGACTCAAAGGACAACCCTGTCTCACAGAGCGTGCAAGGACAAATGGCTCTGTAACACCACCATTTAACATAACTCGCGATGAAGCCGCAGCATTGATGGTGTAGATCAAGCGAGACATCCGAGTACCAAAGCCCATAGTAGACATAAGTTCTGCAATGAAAGACCAATCTAAATAATCAAACGCCTTTTCCAGATCCAATTGGATCAATACCACTTCCTGGTTAGAATGCCTTGCATAGTCAATAGCCATTTGCACATTTAAGATATTATGCAGAATGTTTCTGCCCTTAATGAAACCATATTGAAGAGGATGCACAATGGCCGGAAGATGCTTGTGCAGCCGATTCGCCATCACTTTGGAAAAGATTTTATACATCGAACCCATCAAAGAAATTGGTCTCCAATGTTGCAACATTGACGGCGAAGAAACTTTTGGAAGCAGTTTGATAAGACCTTCTTTCCATGAGGAAGGCATGAACCCCATTTCCCAAACCTGCTGAAACATAGTCGTCGATGGTTTCACCAGTTGGGTAGCAAAACTCTCAAAGAATTCATTGGTGAGACCATCCCAACCGGGACTTTTATCCTTGGGCAGGTGTAACAAAACATCCATAACCTCCTCCTCACAAATATCTATCTCCAAAGTAGTTTGCATATCAAGTGGAACCTGATGACGGACCAGATCATAGAAGACTGAGCGTGCATGCGTAACGTGGTCAGAAAGTGAAGGAGAAGAACCAAGAAGATCTAGAAAATAATTTCTGCACAGATTGACAATAGTCTGAGGATCACCATTCAGCCTTGTGAATCCTGGAGTCTAGACATATTTTCTCGAGCAGGAGATGCATGTAGAGCGCGAAAGAACTTATGAGTCTGACAAGCATTATCTTGCAAATTCTCAGTCAAATTTTGCAATTTGGCCTGCTGATAAGATTTCAACTGAAACTCTTTAATAAGATCAGCCAAACGCATCGCCAGTGGGACAGCAGAAATACGTCACTGGAGTGTCCACCAGCAGAGAACAAACCAAAGCCAGTAAGTCCTCCGCTGCTTGTCGACGCCGCTGCCAAAGAGAGGCATGATGGATTCCATACTGCCGAGCAACTGCAGGAGATGGAGTTGCAATGACTCATCATCTCCCAAGCGTTCTTTAACTGCCACTCGCAAAGAGGGCAATTCCAGTTCAACAGGAAAGATGGCTTTTGTACCATACACTAGCTCGAAAGGGGTCTATCCTGTAGCTGCCTTATGGGAGGTTTTGTATACCTAGAGGGCCTCTGTAAGTCAATCATCCCAGTCGCAACGATGTGCAGCAATCATTCTTATCAAGATCGAGCAAAGGATGTGATTGGTGACTTCAACTTGGCTATTGGCTCTGGGGTAGTCAAACGAAGCATTGCCCTCAGAGTCGAAGTCCAATAGAAATCTATCAATCAATTGCTGCATATAGCCCTGAAAGATTGCATGCTTCAAATAAGACGAGTTGAAACGCAAAGGGAGTCTGTTCAGCAATTGCTTAAAAGGTGCAATGGGTTGTGCAAGTATCTCAAGCTGTAGAGGAAAATGGTCCGAGAAGGCATATTGTTGCAACACTTTCATTTCCAACATCTCAGGAAGAAAATCATCATCCTGCATGATGTGCAAGCGGTCCAACCGCGACCATGTAGTTACATACTGTGCCGAATGAAAGTAAACCCTGTAGAAGAAGGGTCTAGCCAAGACCAGAGATCTTGCTGAAGTACCGCAAGGGCAAACGCATTCCACACACCACTTTCCGGAGAGTCCATCACCGAATGCTCTGATGTGGACTGTGAAGAATCAACACACATATTAAAATCCCCCATCAAAAAACCCCGTCTGCCAAGTGACAAGGAGGTCTGCAAAGCATTCCAAAGATCCCGGCGGGATAAAGGGTCATTCGGAGCATAGAGGCCCAGCAACCATAAGATCTCTCCTTCAAATAAAACTTCAATTACCACAAAACGGCCATGTACATCATTTTTAATGAGAACCGGCTGATATTTCTCATATACAATCATAAGCACCCCAGAATAATGCATGGCATGTGTCCCTGCATAAAACAAGTGAAACCCATGGCAATCCACAACTTTTCCTGCTTCACCATGACTCTTGTGCTCAACAGCGCACAAGACCTCCCACTGATTCTCATGCAATACAGTCCACATGGCATGTTGCTTATGGCGAGAACAAATGCCTCGCACATTCCACGTGGCTATCTTCATGTGTATTCAAAAAGAAAATCAGGAACGAGGCACAGCTTGCCTCAATTTAACCTTTTCTGCGAGAATGTCAAGGACACCCTCATCCAAAAAATCAGCCAACAAGGCAAAAGAATTCTAATGGCCAGCTTTAGAGGTAGACGGAATATCCACTGTCTTGGGGGTGGAATGGGGATAACAACGATCCCATGGGGTAATCACATTACCTCTAGTATCAAACACCAACTTAGCAGGTGGGCCCTTTGGACCGTCCTTATAAACTTTCCTAGTAGACTGATTACAGGGAGCAGAACAAACTCTAGTAGGAACAGTGGGCTCTAAAGACAACATTTCTTTCCTGCGCATATACCTGCGTATGGAATCTTGTGAAGCAGGAGACCCAGTATCCGCTAGGCCAGCATCAAACCTTTTACCTTTTTTTGGACGTATATCTACCCAATCATTTCCATGGGAATGTTGTTTACCTTTATCCAAAACTTTAGGTGGCTGGGTTGTATCCTATGACGGAGCATCAAGCACCATATCTTCCATGGGCCGCCCAACATGCTCAGCATCTGAAGACGGTTGCTTCTCTGGGCATTCGACCATAAAATGCCCCAATTTTCCACATGAAAAACAATGCCCTGCAAAGTTGCCCCATTTCAAACGAAAGTGCAGAGGATGCATACCAGAGCAATTAATACGTAGCCACGCAGGCCTTTTCCTAGCAGTGTCCCATAACATCCTTACCAGTGGCCAATAAACCGTTGGGCAATTTTCCACTTCAACCCATACCAGGCATTCACGTTGAAGTAGGCACTGAAAGTCGGCCATAGGGCGCCATGGCACAACATGGACCAAACGGCGATCAAAGAACAACGGCAATTTAGACAGGAGATCAGCACGATGCTTCTCAGATTTCAACAACACCTCATAGAAGCCTCGGGGCCCAACAAAAATCTCCTCAACACACTCCCCTTGTAGTAGATTGTGCAACCACTGTCGAATATGGGAAAGCATTGGGATCCTACCATTGAAGAAGAGTATAACAGCACGGTCATAAAACACCGAAAATGAGCACAAGACATTTTTCGAATCCACCGTGGCTTCCAAGTCATCTTCAATTCCCGAGTCAGAAAAAGATTCATGATTATGTTGGACATAATCACCAAGCAGAGTGTTGGCAAACTCCAACAAATGCTCCCAATCAACATCCTAAGAATCCATAGAATCAGAGACAACCTGAGCATAAGAACGTTCCTGATGACCCATTGTCTCTTCTGAAGTATGCTTGGAGTGTTTGCCCGCAGGCTGGAAGTCAGAACCAAGAGGTATTTCTTCTGGGCAAGGAACCATATCCTCTGGTTCCTCTGAATCAGAATCCGGACCAAGGGCTGCCACCGTTTGATCAATCAAAGCCATATCCAGACCAGCCATGCTTTTCTCTTCTCTCTCTCTCTCTCTCTCTCTCTCTCTCTCTCTCTCTCTCTCTCTCTCTCTCTCTCTCTCTCTCTCTCTCTCTCCCTCGTTGTACAGGGGCAGGTCAGCTCTGTGATCTGTGCAGAGTCGCAGTCGCTTGCTCCCCGATTATGTCTCTCTCTCTGTCGGCACAAGAACATGCACTTTGCAGGCACCCACAGGCCGCAGACGCAGTACGGATGGCTGGCGTGGCAACAGTTGGGGTGTATGGGTTACCTCGACAGCTAGCGGAGCATGTCGAAGTGGCCAGGCATGCAGCCCGTAAGCAGCGAGGGAGGGACTGCCTGACGAAAGCAGGCAGGCACAGAACCAGTCGTCGATGGGGGTACAGCGAACAGGTGAACAAGCAACGGGGCGAACAGCTGACGTGGCGAACTGGCGACGGGGCGAACTGCCAACCAGGTGACGGGATGAACAGGCGACCAGGCGAATAGGCGACGGGCGAACAGACAACGGGGCGACCAAAGCGAAAAGTCAAAGGCAGAGCTCGATGTCGGCTTCAAGTGCAGCTCGCTCTCTCTCTCTCTCTCTCTCTCTCTCTCTCTCTCTCTCTCTCTCTCGTAAAAGGTAATTGTATTAATTACGAAAAAAGGTACAAGTTTACATGATTACAAGATACACGATGGCTCTAAGCCATCATGTGTAAAATCTCTCTCTCTCTAAAGTAGTAAACGACAAAAGAGTTACAAAAAGTCATGGCAAAGACGCAGAGGAAATTGCCATATGCCAAGGAAGTAAGTCCTCCTGAGGAAGTAAGTCAGAGTGCCGAATGAGATCTATCTACCGTTGCAAAAGGCCTTTAAGCCTAGCAATATGTCCTTGAACATTATAGGCTCAATCAAAAAGAAAAGCATTCCGAATGGTCCAATTGTGCCAACAGCCCCAGTATCTAAGAAAGTGAAACAAGATCTTCATATGCGACTGAGCCGGTGTGGGGTATTTGGGCCACGCAAAAACCCAGTCAAAAGGGCTTAACGAGAAGCCAACCATTGCTCGCCAAACTGCCAACAAGAGTGACCAGATTTTCTTAGCAAGAGGGCAAGAAATAAATCGATGACGGGCCGATTCCACACTGGTGGTGCAACAATTGCCGTTGGAGATTTGCCGCTTGGAAAGGGCTGAAGCAAGAGGAAGACCACCAATCATCACCCTCCAAAGAAAGACCTTGCATTTGAAAGGTGTCTTGTTCAACCAGCCCTCCATCACAGTTACCTTCCACCATGACTGAGATTTACACAAACCCCATACAGTATTAGCTTTAGTAAGCAGCCATTGATGATCTTTAATCAGAAGATGATACACCTGGTTAGCTGAGGCCTTTTCCAAATTCAACCGGCCTGCAAGGTCCCAGTCCTACCAAGGACGATCCAAAGCAAGGGTAGGAAAGGGTTGTCTGCTTTGGAGCACCATCAAAAGCTGACCCCATAAATCACGGTATCCACGAGGGATCCTGAAAAGCCTCCTGGCTGTACAAAACGATATCAACACATTGCGGATAGCAAGGGTGGCATCTGCAATTGAAGTCAAGCCCGAACGTGCCATGCGGTTAAATTTTGGTCTAAGCTCATGTTTACCTTCCCAAGAAAGTAATCGCGAGGCTGCCAACAGTTCCAGTTGGAAAGAGTTAGTAGCTAAGCGGTCCTCCGCTGGATGCCACCGAGTCTTCTGGAGAACCAATTTCCAAGAACATACCAAATGAGCAAGCAGGGATGATGAAGGACTAGAAAACCGCGAGTCTACATTAAGAACATGCCACCAGGAGCTCCGAATTTGGGTATTACCATGCACAAGTCCGTGATCCTCAAGAAAATAACGAGCTATAAAGACCCACGGGTGATGATCCAAGCACATGGTACGAAAAAGAGACCAACGGAGTTCCAACATATGAGTTTCGGCATCCAAAATAGCCCCACCACCCATGCGTTTGGGGGTACATGCATGCGACCAAGAAATCCATGAAATGCCTGCATGCAAGGAGTCCTTCTTCCATAACATGAAACGAATGTACTGAGTCAAAGCATTCAATGTAGTAGTGGTCCAAGGCAACAGTGGCAAGAAATATGTGAGCATTGGCAACATAATTGTTTGAGCCACTTTGAGGCGAACATGGAAGGGCCAAGCCTGCGACTTCCAATACACAAACTTAGCTGCGAGTTTCTGTGAAATCCACTGAAGTAGTTGCTTCGGCTGAACATCAACACCCAACGGGTACCCAAGGTGCCTAACAATGGAACCACGGGGAATAATCATTCCCTGCCAGTCCAATGACTGTAAATCTAACTCCGTCCAACTGAGAATGGCTGATTTCAAAGCATTGATACGAAGGCCAGAAGCATGACCAAAAAGAGTCCAAACATCCAATGCTTTACGAAGATTATCCTTGTCCGCACGCAAAATCATAAAGCTATCATCAGCCAAGGATTGACTAATGAAGTGTTGTCCAAAGGAAGAGACAATCCCGCCAATTGAGTAGAAGCTGTCATATGAGATAACATCGAAAGAACCGGATGAGTCACAAGAGCAATAGCTGGCATGATATTAGATAATGAGTGCAGAGTCACCCAAGCTTAGCTTTCACAAAGAATGGAGCTCGGCACTCAACACATCATCATGCAAGGACATTCTTCAAACACCTTGTGCGAAAGAAGTGAGACTACTTAGCGAAAGCAAAAGATATATCAATTATTTTTTGGACAAGATTGCAAGAGTGCATGGAAGATGTTTCATGAAAAAGAGTCCCCCCATACAAATTACATCACCAGATGCTTGGCTTCACTATGGAAGACAAATGTATAATCTACCAAGGCAGCCACCTATGCAGGCCCCCACAACCCTATAGGCCAACACAATGGTCTTTCTTCACTTGGAAAATGGTCAAGGCTGCAATTTATAGAATATAAAATGGGAGGGCACAAGATGAGGATGGGCTAGTGGCAAAAGATTTCTCACATGCTTGCGACATACTAGCACCCATACTAGCACATATGTTCAATAGAGTTGTATGTGAGGGCTCTCTACGAGCTAGTCAAACAATACTATAATTCCACTCTTTAAGAGTAGTGATCCTTTGATCCCTAGCAACTATAGGACTATCATGATCAACCATACCTTTAAGCCATACCTTGGCCAAGATATATGGATCTATACTAGAATATGAACTCAATGAGTGAGTTGAGATGCAAGGCAAGAGAGCACCAAGACAAGTAGGTTTGAGACGCAAATATACCACACTAGACCATATCCTAGCACTCAGAGCCATTATCCAGGATAGTCGAGACAATAGGATCTATTGCTGCCTTATAGATTTTCACAAAGCTTTTGATACAGTGCCTCATACACACATTATGCAAAGATTGCAAGATGTTGGAGCGCCAAAAGGTATACGATGAGGCATCTATGCATTATATGAGACAGTGAAAGGTCATGTACAAGCACCTTGAGGGTTATCAAACAGGATTGATACTACCATAGGAGTGAAACAAGGATGCCTGCTTTCACACACATTGTTTGGTTTATATATAGATTAAGTGTCCAATAACATTGACCAAGGTGGAGGAACCGGAGCCAACCTAGCAAGGGTGTTGATACCGATACTATTATATGCAAATGACATTGTTCTTATTTCAAATTCACAAGAGGGATTGCAACACCAAAATGCATGTCTTTTGTAGAGACAAAGATCTCACAATAAACCTTGGGAAGACCAAAACCATGGTCTTCAATACTTCACTAGCATGGGCGACTAGATCCATGTACTAGTTCACATTTGGAGAAGACATAGTGGTGCACATGAGGGAATATATTTATCTAGGAGTCACCTTCTCAGGCCCACGATTTACATTGAGAGGGGCATTAGAGGCACATCTAGCACAAGGCTATGCAACACTAGGGGCACTGGAAAGTCAATGTGCTCACATACAATTCCAAAAGCCTTGCACCAAACTATGGTTGTTTGACACCCTAGTCACACCTAGACTATGGTATCGACCAAAGGTATGGGGCTACAGGTTGTATCACACGGGTCTGTCCACTCATTGATCAAACCAGAATAGAGAGATTATTATGATGGTTGGGATAGCATGGAAAGGCCACTAATCATGATGATAGCTCATATGATTAGGAGTAAGCCCTCCACCCCACATCCCATTGTCATAGCAAAGCTAGGGGCAGCATCTATAGTCACAAAGGCACTCTTCAAGGCGGTAACCTTTTGGCATAGATTATCTCCCGCGTCATAGATACTCTAGATTAGCACTAATTTCATCTAGACAATTAGTAGCAAAGGGCGAGAAGAACTGTTGGTTTTCACAAATAACTACATGGATGGGACTACATGGTTTGGATATTGAACGCCTTCCACCTTTTGACTACAACCTTGACTGCCCTAAATTTCCTTTCAGCCCATCACAGTTGAACCAAGTAGTTAGAGCTGATATCTTGAGGATTGAGACAACGAGGACATGGATCCACCCACCACTCTCTAGGATTAAGGACGGAGTTCTATCGAAGTCACTTGTGTCTTTTTGATGATGGATTCACTATTTGGCTAGCATACATGGACACTCATCCCTTGCACACCATACGGGTTGCTATCGGACAGATTCGTGCCTCCTCAAAGGCTATAGATGGAGACAAGTAGATGGACAGATACTCCAATAGAGGATAGGTCTTGCTAGCTTTATAGCTAAGAGCCTAAGACAGAAGAGCATTATATATGCATATGTACAATATACTATGACATACGAGGATGGTACCCCTACCTCTTCTGTGATGGTTTTGGACCTCTTTGTTGTGTCATGGAGTATGAGGACCACAAATGCCTAGGTCTTTTCCTCCTATAGCTCCAAAGGTGCCCCACAACACTATCACGGGACACGAGACCAACTCACCCAAAGGGACCCACACAAGAGCGGTGAGATTTTTTTCATTGATCTAACCCTACAAACACTACTAGCCTTGCGGAGGCAGAGCCATCCCGCCAGCGGCTAGACACCTCCCATTCCTCGCCATGGAGCCCGTCTATCATGACCATGTCTGAAGAGACCGCACCACAGTCCAATCAGAGCCGTTATCACGAGACACCAAAGATCCACTACTAGGGCATATTAGCGGAGCACTTAGGGATCGCATCATAGTTGAGATCATGTAGAAACCTTGAGTTCAACTGTCTAGAGTCCCCACCACATTCTTGTGTACATAATTCTATCAGATTTGGGTTTCATTTTCCTTCTACTAATGGAACAACACTAGACATGGTTTTACTCCTTACTCATGAGATGACATTAGACATGGATGCACTTTGGATTTTCTCTCATAGGCCACATTGGTTTTATATAGATCTCTCTCTCTCTCTCTCTCTCTCTCTCTCTCTCTCTCTCTCTCTCTCAATCAATCAATCAATCAAGTGGCTACATTAGTGGCAAGCCACTTATTTTATTAACCCGCTGACCTAGTTGAAATCCCCCTTTCTTCTATGCCTATACTAATTGACCATATGGCTCTAGAGCAAAGCCTTACGCATAAATCGAAATGGTTCCTTGGCTTTTTTGAACCATTCTCTCTCTCTCTCTCTCTCTCTCTCTCTCTCTCTCTCTCTCTCTCTCTCTCGGCTGGTATGATGATGAGTGCAGAGAGACACGAGCACGTTTTCAGCGAGAGCTAGCACTTGGTATATGCACCCATAAGCATGCTCGAACACTCTTCAGACGGTTGGTACGCAAAAAGAAGCAGGAATACCTGAGCAGACTAGAAACAGAAATGTATTCCATGTTCTTGGGGCAGGACAGCAAGAGAGCATGGAAAAAGATGCATGAGAGCCAGCCACCCCTACAAATTACTAGACCGGATGATTGGCATGGATATGCTTGCACACTCTATGATATCCCTGGCCAAGAGCCTATGCCACTCCCCTCAACCTCAAGACCAGCAAATTGCAGATTTTTCACAAAAAAAAAAGTGAGGAATGCCATATGGAAGCTGAAAAATGGAAGAGCCCAAGACCATGAGGGTTTAGTGGCTGAACACTTCACGCATGCCTGTGATATTCTGGCACCAACGCTGGCTCACATCTTTAATAGGGCAGTTTGTGAGGGATTTCCAACCTGTTGGTCAGACGATATTATTGTGCCGCTCTTTAAGAGTGGAGACCCCGCGCTACCTAGTAACTACCGAACTATCATGATTGGACACATGCTGGCCAAGATATATGGCTCTATCGTGGAACAAGCGTTGAGTGAATGGGCCGAGATGCATGGCCTGAGGTCAAAAGGCCAGGCTGGCTTCAGGAGGGGATATACAACTCTAGACCATATCTTTACGTTGAGGGCAATCATTGAAGAAGGCAAGGCATTCAAGAAAAAGATCTATTGCTGTTTTGTGGACTTTCGCAAGGCCTTTGACACAGTGCCACGTGCTAGACTCATGAAAAGAATGCAAAACATTGATGTGCCCGTAGAGATACAGTGGAGTATCTATGCCCTATATGAGACAGTGACAGGTAGAGTACGAACACCTGAGGGCATCTCAGATACAGTCAATAGCACCATTGGGGTGAAACAAGGCTGTCCACTTTCACCGACACTTTTTGGGCTGTATATAGATGAAATTTCAGAATATGTGGATAGGACGGGTGGGGCCGGAGCCAGCCTAGCTGGAGTGCTGATACCATTACTGCTTTATGCCGATGATATTGTACTTATATCTGACTCACCTAAGGGACTAAATAGACACTTGGATGCATTATCAGCTTTTTGCAGAGCTAGAGATCTTAAGGTGAACCTTGGGAAAACTAAAGTTATGGTATTTAACACTTCAGCTGCTTGGGTGACAAGAGCTGAGCACCAGTTTACTTTTGACGGAGAGCCAGTGGAGATGGTTAGGCAGTATGTTTATTTGGGGGTCACATTGAAGGGACCACAGTTCTCTTGGAGAGAGACATCAGAGGCTCATTTGGCAAAAGCATATGCAGCCTTAGGGGCATTGGAGAGGCAATGTGCTCACATACAATTTCATGAGCCGCGCACCAAACTGTGGCTTTTTGACACCTTGGTTACACCCACACTCCTATATGGGGCAGCTATTTGGGGTCCGAGTCTGTTTCACACGAGGAGACAGCCTTTGGTCCAGGATGGACCAGAGAAGGAATACTATGATGGATGGGAGCATATGGAAAGGCCACTGGTCATGATGATCTCACGCATGATACAAGCGAAGAGCTCGACCCCACATGAGATTATCAGAGCTGAGTTGGGGGCATCACCCATGGTGGCTGAGGCCTTGGTTCAGGCAGTGACTTTCATACATAGACTATGGGAGCTCCCCCAAGATAGATACCCACGGCTAGCCCTGGCCTCTTCTAGACAACTAGCAGCAGACGGTGACAGACACTGTTGGTATGCTCAGATGAGTACATGGATGCGTATACATGGTCTGCAGATTGACAGACTACCCCCCTTTGACTATAGCCTGGATTGCCCTACACTTGACCTAAGCCGATCAGAGCTAAACCATGTGATCAGAGCAGACATACTGAAGTTAGATACGGAGAAGACCTGGATCCGACCCCCCTCGCCCCATGGCACGAGGATGGCACACTACCAGACCCACTTCCTCCAGTTATCTGAGGATGGTTTCATCACCCGACCCAATTACATGGACACACAGCTGCCTCATGGACTACGCACAGTTATTGGTCAGATCCGCACCTCATCCCACCACCTGAGGATTGAGACAGGCAGATGGGAGGGTATACAGACAGAAGAACGCATATGCCCACTATGCGACAGAGAGCCAGAGACAGAGGAACACTACATCTGCCGATGCACTGTATATTACGACATACGAGGTAGATACCACTGTCTGTTTCGAGAGGGTTTTGGACCCCTGAGACGGATCATGCAGTATGACGATCAGAGATGCTTGGGATTTTTCCTCTTGGAGCTCCAGAGGCGCAGAGCAACAATTCTACGGAGTAGGAGGCCCCCACAGCTCGGCTCACATAGACAGAGAGCAGTCACTGACTTTTTCATGGATACACGACAGAGTATGGCAGATACCACTACTACTGCCACACAGCCTACAGGAGTACATCATCATTGGACCTCATCTTCTGTAGGTGTCCCTTTGGATAGAGCAGTGGCACTTGGCCGGTCTAGGCGCCCACGTCCACCCGGACGAAGGCCTAGACATCCACACCACTGACAAATTAAAACCATCATTGAGCGCCACAGGAGACAGATGCCAAGACGCCTCAGCTATGCAGAGATACACCTCCCTAGAGAACAGACATATCATTGATGGAGAGTTTTCCTTTCTCTACTCTCACTTTCAGATCACTGACATGTTTCCCTTTTATGGGACACTATTTCATTTCCTTTTCAGTCTTATAGGCATGTTTTTCATCTTTTTTCTCGTTCTAGATGAGAAACACACCATCATTGTATGTACTGCTTTGGTCTCATAGGCCACATTGGCCTTTTAGAGACGTTAATATACTCTCTCTCTCTCTCTCTCTCTCTCTCTCTCTCTCTCTCTCTCTCTCTCTCATGTTTGTTGATGCTAAGGTGACGGTCCTATATTTGACGTTCATGTCTCTAGCTCTGATGTGATGGCCCTCTAGTATCATTGATTAATAAGATCCTTACCACCCTATCCAAGGAAGGCTGGTTTCAGAAACAATGTAAAATATCATTTAAAAAATTGCTCAATGGATTGAGGTTGCAGAAAAGAACAAAGGAAGGCACATGAGCAAAGTGGAAGTGATGAATGCCACCATAGAAGAAGAAGCACGATGGAAAAGCCAAGCATTCCAAATTCATGTAGTAGGATAGGCTAAAAAAGACACTCCACAAGCATATGCAACAAGCTTGAGTGAGAAAATGGAAGCAAAAGCTTGTTGCATATGCTTGTGGAGTGTCTTTTTTAGCCTATCCTACTACATGAATTTGGAATGCTCAACTAGCTATTGATTATGCAAGGCATTCTAACCAGGAGGTAGTACTGATTCAATTGGACCTGGAAAAGGCTTTCGACTATCTGGATTGGTCTTTCGTCGCTGAACTTATGTCGGCTATGGGCTTTGGTCCCCGGATGTCTCGTCTAATCTACACCGTTAGCGCTGCGGCATCTTCGCGAGTCATGCTGAACGGAGGTGTTACTGAGCCATTTGTACTTGCCCGCTCCGTCAGACAAGGATGCCCTTTGAGCCCGCTATTCTTTGCCCTCGCGACACATCCAGTTCTTTCCATGTTATCCCATATGGTGGCCTCTTCTCAGTTGGCCGGTCTGTCGCTTCCTTCAGGACAGCACTTCATTAGCCAATCCCTGGCGGATGATACTTTTATGATTTTGCGGGCGGACAAGGACAACCTCAAGCACGCATTGGATGTTTGGGGCATCTTTGGGCAAGCCTCCGGCCTTCGCATCAATGCGCTCAAATCAGCCATTCCCAGCTGCACGGAGTCGGATTTGCAGTCCTTAGACTGGCAGGGTCTGGTTATTCCTCGTGGCTCCATTGTCAGGCACCTTGGGTATCCTTTGGGTGTCGACGTTCCACCAAAGCAGCTTCTGCAGTGGATTTCTCAGAAAATGGTGGCCAAGTTTATGTATTGGAAATCTCAAGCCTGGCCCTTCCATATTCGTCTCAAAGTGGCCCAGGCAATTATGCTGCCAATGCTGACATATTTTTTGCCATTATTGCCCTGGACTACTACCACTCTCAATGCTCTTACTCAGTCTATTCGCTTCATGCTATGGAAGAAGGACTCATTGCATGCAGGTATCTCCTGGATTTCGTGGTCGCATGCCTGCACCCCTAAACGCATGGGTGGCGGAGCTATTTTAGATGCCCAAACTCACATGCAGGCACTCCGTTGGTCTCTCTTCCGCGCCATGTGCTCGGATCATCATCCATGGGTCGATATAGCCCGTTATCTCCTTGAGAGCCATGGGCTTCTACATGGCAATACCCAAATCCGGACTTCTTGGTGGCATGTTCTTAATGCTGATTCGAGGTTCTCCAGTTCCTCTTCGTCGCTGCTCAATCATTTGGTATTTTCCTGGAAACGGGTCCTTCTAAAGGCTCAGTGGCATCCAGCGGAGGATCGCTTGACTACGAATTCTTTTCAATTGGAATTATTGGCAGTCTCGCGTTTACTTGCATGGGAAGGCAAAAATGAGCTTAGACCACAATTCAACCGGATGGCTCGTTTGGGCTTATCTTCGGTCGCGGATGCCACCCTTGCTAGTCGCAATGTGCTTATATCATTTCGTACAGCCAGGAGGCTTTACAGGATTCCGCGGGGATATAGGCCTTTATGGGAACAGCTTTTGCGGATGCTCCAGAGCAGACAACCCTTTCCTGCCCTTGCTTCAGATCATCCCTGGCAGGATTGGGACCTACAAGGCCGGCTGCCTTTAAGCAAAGCTTCTGCTAATCAAGTTTATCATATTCTGATCAAAGATCAACAATGGTTACTTACCAAAGCCAATGCTTTATGGGGCCTACGAAAATCCCGGTCCTGGTGGAGGGCAACTGTGATGGAGGGCTGGTTGAACAAGACCCCCTTCAAATGTAAAGTATTTCTTTGGAGAGTGATGATTGGTGGTCTTCCGCTTGCGTCGGCTCTTTCCAAGCGACGAATTTCCAATGGCAATTGTTTCTTTTGCACCACTGCGGTGGAATCGGCCCGCCACAGATTTATTTCTTGCCCTGTCGCAAAAAAAATCTGGTTCTTTTTGTCGGCTATTTGGCAAGGAGCGGTTGGATTCACGCTGCGCCCCTTTGATTGGGTTTTCGGGCAGCCCAAATACCCCACTCCTGCACAGCCACATATGAAGCTCATGTATCATTTTCTTCGATTTTGGGGCTGTTGGCATAACTGGACAATTAGGAATGCTTTTCTTTTTGACTCCGCCTATAATGTTCAGCGACATATTGCGAGGCTTAAGGGCCTTTTGTATTGGCAGTTAGATCTTCTCCGGCATTCTGATTTGCTCTCTAGGGAGGACTTCCGTCCCTGGCTTATGGCAATTTCATCTGCCCCCTTGCCATAACTTTGTAACATGTAGCACTTAGCCCCTCTTTACATGATGGCCTGGATTGGCGTCATGTATCTTGTAATCAAGTTATCTTGTACCTTTTTTCGTAATTAATACAATTACCTTTTACGAAAAAAAAAAAAATGGAAGCAAAAGAGATATCCATTCTATTAGAAATATTGTTAGCTCATGAGTTAGTATGGGCTATGCCTAGTATTGCTATTTTAGGCATTGCATATTTGGGCATTTATTGCTAGTAAACCTGATGCATTATTTGCATTCTTGTTGGCCTATTTATTTGGGATGCATCTAATGTTCCTAGAGGCTGAGCGACAGCATATGCTACCTTCTAACACTGTTTGTTGGCTGTTTTCCATTTTCTGTAGTCGATTTAGTGTGATCAGCTTGTGAATACTGCTTGTGAACTCTCATTTTCTGCAATCTTCATTGTTTGGTTGGCTGTACTCTCTCTCTCCATACCTTCACTCCTCTATCTCTTCCATGGTTGCATCCACTTCTAACACATTCTAGATAATTGAATGTTGTTGCACCTTTTGATTCATTTTCTAAGGACTTCAATCATATTCCACAAGAGTGGGAGACCCAATGGATAAGAGAGTGTATCCTCATGCTGAAATTTTAAAAATGGACGAGGAAAACGCATTCCTCACAAATTAAGGGGCACTCAAGGGAGAAAAATATACCATGCTTCAAATTTGACATGTGTTCAACTAGAACATAGAAAAGCTAACATACCCAAGATATTGGAGGCACGTAAGGAGAGAAAGTATGCAATGTACAAAGATGGTAGGGTCATTATGACAGTGCACGACATATGAGACACTTAGCATGTCAATCTGGAACTACAATGAAGCACTGTGTTTGAATGCTAGATATTTTGAGGACAGTTTTTGAAAAATGGACATAGCCATGTATACAAAAAAACACCAATGAAAAGGGAGCCAACTACCACATGTTCAAGGGTACAAGTGGGAAAGTGCATTCTGGCCACAAGCTAGAAAGTCTTGTGGCACTAGAGGACCTGGGAATGTGGCTATACTTTTTTGAGAGGGTCTCAAAGATGATGTGCAAGTGGCACACAAAGATGAAGATATACAATACATTTGGGTCAAAAGGGCATGCCCTGCAACAAGTGACACAAAGATGTAGAATGTCTCTTGCATGTTTATTTTTGAGGCAGACAATTGTCTACAAACTCTATAGCACGAGGACATGCATTTTTAAAACTAAAAGCTTTGGCATAACTAAGTTGCGCATAGTGAGATGCATATGTAAAGTGCAAGTTGTTTGGGCATCATGACAATCCAACACCCAAGTTGGGTAGCAAGAGACATTGGCAAAAGTCATTACAAGTTATGTTGGACAAGTACTAGTGGGTGCCTAATGACAATCTTGGTTCTCGCATTAAATGAGCCCTTAGAAAATGATTCACAATATCATTTGGGGTAGAGAAAATTAAACATTTAATATTTAGACTAAAGTTAATGAAAGTTAGAAAGACTTTCAAGTTCAAAGGACTTAGCAGCTAAGATTGTGAATGGGCAATGACCAATTTTGAGAGCAAGACGAGGATTTCTAATTTCCACAATTTTCAAGAGGCTTGAGTCTTGCATTGGAAAGTCTGCCACTTGTTAGAAAGGGAGAAAATGGCAAGTCTGTTCAGGCAGTTTGGGGGCTGCCACTTGTTACAAGGGTAGAATACTTTCCTGCAAGTCTGTCTACGCAGTTTGGGGGCTAGCTAAGGTGCAGAGAGAGGCATTCTGCTGTAGATGACTGCCATTCAGGGAGATTCCAGCCATCATGGAGTAGTTTTGCAGCAGGCGACAGCTCCAAGAGGCCATTGAGCTAAAGGTGACAGCCGCTACAATGCCCATGGCAGCAGCCGACCTGATCTAGAGAGCCCACACAAGCGGCAGAAGATTTGTGGCCCTAGATTGCAGGTGACAGCAGCTGGGGCTGTATTCCAACCTCTACTGACAACTTTCTCTCTCTCCTCTGTCAAGTTCTCAATTCTTCTTGCCATGTTGAATTTCTCATAGTCAATGTGGACTCGAGGACACTATCACATGTAGGAGTTCATAGCTAGTGTCATCGCATGCTATATTTGAATCGCCAAGACTCAAGTGTAGCCATACCATAGATCTATTGGACATATCCATTATAGAGACTCTCTCTAGGATTTGGACAGAGATTATTCATACTCTTCTACAAAGGCGGGAGAGTA
Source organism: Lygodium microphyllum (assembly GCF_053477565.2). NCBI lineage: Eukaryota > Viridiplantae > Streptophyta > Polypodiopsida > Schizaeales > Lygodiaceae > Lygodium > Lygodium microphyllum. The sequence goes on from NC_141154.1 coordinate 123,948,478, forward strand.
TACACAGTGATTCAAAGACTATGAGGAGAAAAGATGCTTTTCTCTGGACATGGAATTCTAGCAGTTTCCTTGATTGTCTCTACACATGGTTTGACATTATAAACCTCTTCATTGGCTATTGACTCCAGCCTTCTGATAGAGTCGCTTTGTTTTTTATCATTTTTGTTCTAAAGGTCCCTTATAGGGCTATTTTTTAACTGTGCCACAAGATAATTTGTCCCAAGGAGATTCATTAAATAGATTTTTATTTTGTCCGGGGAAAAAAACAAGCCTATATGGCATAGATTCGTAGCCCATATGCAAACTTACACAAACAGCAAGGCAAAGCCAATGAAAAGACGAGATGAGATGCACAAAGGGAGACAATGCATTAACGACAAAAAAGGAAAATTAGTTGTCAAGGAATAGGGATAAAAGTAACCCACAAGGAGCTCAAACAAAAGGCTACAAATAATTTGAGAAAGCTCTGGCAGCAATGTCTCTAACCTTGAGAGGACCTTTCCCAAATCTGTAGCCAAAGGTTACAACCCTGCCTCCTAATACATGACATCTCCATATCATACACAAAATTGCTCAAATTATTCTCCTTCCCTTCATGTTACAATTTCAGGGACTTTTTCTAGATTTTCCGATAGGGAACTACTGAAACATAAAAGCAACACAATTTTTCCTACATTCCAAGAAACTTTTCAAATTTTCCACCTTGTTTCCTAAACTTACCCTTCAAAAGAAACTAGCATTATTGCTTGGTACATATGGACAGCCAGATGTATCCCGGCTATTGAATTTTTGGGCAGGCATATCTACTACAGAGACTCTCTCCTGGATCTAGACAGAGATTGTGCATACTCTGTACAGGAGATGGGAGAGACAACAGGGCAATTCGTAGACTGTGCAGAGGAGGAGAGATGCCTGTGTCAGGACATGGGATGCTGGACTTCTTTTCTTCTCCAGACCCACATGGTCTGGTATTATAGACCTCCCAACTGGCTATTTATTCAAGCTTTGTAATAGAGTTCCCCTTGTTACATATTTCTTGATATGGAAGTCCCTTGCAGGGCTGCTTTATATTTTACTTTTTACCTTGGTATACTTTGTTCCAAGAAGTGTTAATAGAATTTTTACTTTTCTCTTGAAAAGAAAAGGTAGGCAGCAGGGAGGGTAGCAAGCACATTTGCAGTGTAGGAAGATCCCCCTGGTCACTATCCCCTCCCTATCCCACAACCCAACCCTCGTTTCAAATAGTATGAGGATGCTACAGTCCAGAGCAGCCGGCCTGAGTGCGTGACTTTCCCTTGTTATTGTACCTGTATTAGTAGATCTAGGTGCCCTTTAAATGCTAGTCCAATGGGCGATTTCAACTAATAGAAAGATTCTATTTTCTTTTTTGGAAGAGTGAATTAGAGAGGAAGGGTTATGCAGTCATGTAAGCAGGGAAGTAAAGCACTGGAGAAGTCCTTTCCACACAAGCTTGAACTGTAAAGATATAACCTTATGAAAAACATACCATGTACCTTGCTCCTTCAATTGCAGATTGAATCTCAGTAAATTGACGAGCACAATGGCTTGTGTCAATATCTTCAGGAGCAAAGGAGCAATCAGCAACCTTGTGCCTCTGCCGAGAAGTAAAAACACTGTGAGACATGTTATTGAACAAAAGATTTTGCTGCTATATTCACAAAGAGATTACAAGTGAACCTTGCATTTTGCTTTAAGGTTTTCACCCAGCTGTTCAGCTGTTAGACCAAAGTGGTCAGCTATATTCACCAAACCCGAACTTCGACAGAGATCATAAAATGATTGTCTTCTTTTCGGTCTTTTGTATTGACCCGCAAGAACTTTTGCCTCTTCAGGAGGAAAATGTAATCTAAACTTTGCATCTATATCAGCAAGGGCCTGTTTAGATTCCACCTCCTGCAAACTTCTGATCAACTTACATAACAAAACACCTTTCGTTGACCCCTCTGTCTCTGCAGCAGAACGCTTCTTGTATTCTTCTTGTAACAATTTTCTTTGTTCTTGCAGCAAGATCCATTTTTTATGCCAAAAAAATACCTTCCATAAAGCCTATCAAGCAGAAATACCTATTGAGAAATGCAATGCACCAGTCTTGTTCATGTAGTATTCAAGAACGATTTGTTAAGATTTCTAATTTATGCAATATAGATGGATTGTAATCAACATTCCTAATTTATGCATCCTTTGTTTGATGATCACTTTAAATTTGAGTGCTGCCACTAGACTACCTTGTAGCGGTGCAATGACGCAATCTTTCCTCCATTAGCATCAACATCTGACATGTTTGTATCACACCCATGAGCAAGATTGACACAGCCCTGAGATCGGTACATTCCAATGAATGGAATCTGCATCCAGTAAGTGAAATTGGAAACTGAAATTGAAGAAGCTTTCCATTGTACCGATGTGTCAGCTGATTACCTCAAGTTTATTAAAATGCAGCTGACTCAGTACACAACAAACTTCCTGGACTATATCTGACTTATTCATGTCTGCAAAAGTCTTGAAATCTCCCTGTGGTCCACTATACACATTTCCAAAGGCATGTTCATAAATCCAATCTGCCTCCTTGTGTAAATCCTCATCAGATGCAACTGCAAACTGTTCAAATATCTGCCAAAAAATATATAATCTGTTTTGAGGGCATGAGTTTCAAAGGCAAAGGGTAACACACACAAAAACAAATAAGTTTACCAGGCTAACCATGGCGTTTGCAATAATCAATTATAAGAGCATACATAAACTAGATTAACTGTCCGGACCAGCAGCCTACCACATAACTTGAATTCAGGTAAGATCACACCTTTCCACTAAGCCAGCTATACTTGTTAGCTGGTGTTCCAGTGGTTGAAAGCCTTACAACTAAATCAGAGAAGGATCGTTAAACATAACCATTGGGAAACTTTGCCACAAATGCTTTTTAAACAACAACAAAAATGCAAATATGCACAGAAAATGACACCCAGCAATGCAAAGATTGATTGAAAAAGTAACATACAAAGGAAATCCATGTCCCTAATTTCTTTTAAATAATAGAGACGCTCCATCAGCTTATGCCAAAGTTGAATAAACACATACTGCAACCACATTATCAACCAGATAGTAAGCCTAACAGGCTGCTGGTTTGTAATGTTGGTTTCATCAGGCTTATGCAACCAGTTGCTAACACCATGTATATTTCATGATAATAGAATGGAAATTTACTATGGGGCAGTACTTTGCTTGGAGTGATGCAATGTGGCCACTTTTGTCCAAACTGGGATCATACTTATACCATCAAGAGTTCTTCAACTTGTCAAGGAGCTCCCAACTTGGCAATGCCTAGCCTTCCTTAACCAAATCATTGCAGAAATAAGCATCAGAATCAGTGACTTTAAATGCACCCTTGGTGGATGTGCTGTCTTTTGCTGCATTTCTTTGTTCTTAAACCACATAAAACACAGTATCTTCAAGTTTATAACCTTGAAGTGGCATCTATTAGATCAAATTTGTCACACTGTGCAGGCACGCAAGAACAGTGATTTTGTGGGGCTAGGCTAGATAGATATAGAATCCTCAGCTAGGCTGGGGACTCCATCAAAAAGCCAGCCACACTACATGCAATGGAGCCGGTTCCAAGCAAGGATGTAAGCCTTAAGGACACCAAGGATCTCCAAAATATTTAAAAGAAATGCTGAATTGATGCCGTTGTCCATGGTGGCAATAGGCAGCAGCCCTGAGCCTAGGACTAAATAAGTGGGAGCCAGCTCTGTTTTCCATTAAGATGATAGACAAAGTGGGTGATTCCCTTTTGCATCATCAAAAATCAACCCATCAAAATAGAGCACACTAAGTTAAAGCCTCACTAACCATGATACACATGGAAAGAGAAAAGGGGGTTTACCATATGCTATTAGGAAGATTAGCCAGGAGTTCCTTTTTGAATAGATAGATCTACCAATATTAGAGGCATCAGATTGCCCATCCCTAATTTCGAGGAGCTCCTTGATGTGGATTTTGAAAATGACAACAGTTTATTTAGACAAGGATGAGAGAAACTTTAGGGCCTTTGTTGCAGCCATATGATCTTCAATAGAGCATATGGTGCTTTAGTTAAATTGGCATAACTCTTACAGTTTTGGGGCATAATACACTAGATAGCCAGACTAGATACCTCATGGGGACCCTGTGGGACTGTAGTGAGACATCTTGGATGCCATGTGGGGATTGACATTACTTCAAAGCAGCAGTTGGCACCTCTTTTCTTGAGCATCATGCAAGAGCTCCTTCGTTGGAGCTCCGCGAGGTTTTCTTTAGCAGGGGCACTCATGGTTGCCAAACAAGTTCTTCTCACAACCATGTGGTATATCACTTTCTGTTGGGCATTGTCCAAGCCATGCATGGGCAGCTGAAATCCTCATCATGAGTGTTAGACCAGCCAAGACAAAGGTGGCTTGGGATGCTATAATTCAGCCTAGATCCTAAAAAGGCTTGGGGATCATAGACCAGATAGCTAGAATAGAGCCTTGTTGGTTATGTTTATTGTAAAGGCCTCTTCAACAGCCCCATGTTGTTGAGCCAAATTATAGTTAACGTTAATTAAATAGCCCCAAAACTCAAGATAATTAATGAATTTTAACTATTCTTTAAACTCCGAGCAGTTCAAGAGAGTTTCAATGTCCCACATGTAAAACCCTAATTTGGGAGGCCCCAAACTTTTTGTAAATAGACAGCCTACCCTCCCATTCAGTCAATCTAGTATTTGCAGGTTTCAAGCGCTCTAGCTTTGCTGCCCACACCCCATTCACTGAGGACATCTTAGCTGAGGCTGCCCAAGATTGTCTACATCCATCCGGTACCTCTTTCCAGCCTTCATCGTGCAGTCTACACCATCTACTACTGCTGTCCAACCTCATCGACTGCTGCTGATCACTCACCCTGATGTTGCCATCTGTCACGTGGCAGCAACTACTGCGTTTGCTCCTGCTGGCTGCCACTCTGCCCCTATCGACTGCAGCAACCACTGTGTTTTGACCAGCTGACTGCCATATAGCCTACCACATCATCACTAGCTCCTGTGTTGACTGTTTTCTCTCTCCTCTGCACATCCGCTGGCATTATCATTTGTTACGTTTGGTGTTGTCCGACATCTTGGAGGCTGCATTGCTGTGATTCCAGATCTGTCAAGGGTACGGCACTTGTCTCTATGTTACCCTAACCCTAACTATGTTCTATTGAGTTTATGCTTTGCCGTACACTTTCATTTATGTTTTTGCATTAGGATATTTCCTTACATGGTATCAAAGCTAGGATCTCTTCGAAGAAACCTAGGCCTTTGATCTGAAAGCCCTTCACAAGAAGCAACTTGCAAGAACAACAGGAGGCCATGATGACTTCAAGCATGACATCACCAGTTCATTCTCCCGAGCCAAATCCATCGAGAAATGAGACGGAGTGGGCCTCACAGCTTGTCCTCCATCCTCCAACATGGCTAGAGAGACCTTGGACTACCATGGAGTCCGTCGACCATACGAGATTTCAAGAGCCAAATACGATCTCATCCTCATGTTTTAGCCTCAATAACAGATTAAAGTAAACTTGAGTTTTCCCCTTTAGATTCAATGCACTGGTCTAATGATTTGCAAGAAGGACAGAAACTCCACAACGCGTTTGATGCCAAAGGAAATGTTATTACACCCTGGGATCGGCGTTATCCCCGCCCCTCTCCCAAGGCAGTGGATTGCCCTTCTACCTCCAACGCAGGTCGCCAGAATTCTTTTGCAGTATTGGCTGATTTTCTGGATGAGGGTGTCTTGGATGCTCTCGCGGAAAAGGTGAAATCGAGGCAGCAGGTGCCTCATTCCTGATTTCCGTCTTTGAGGATACATGAAGATAGCCACGTGGAATGTGCGAGGCATTTGCTCTCGCCATAAGCAACATGCCATGTGGACCGTCTTGCACGAGAACCAGTGGGATGTATTGTGTGCAGTTGAGCACAAAAGTCACGGTGAAGCAGGAAAAGTGATGGATTGTCATGGATTCCGCCTGTTTTATGCAGGGACCCATGCTGCGCACTATTCGGGCGTGCTGATGATTGTCCATGAGAAATATCAGCCTGTCCTTGTTAAAAATGATGTGCAGGGCCGCTTTCTGGTGATCGAAGTCTTATTTGAAGGCGAGATTTTATGGCTGTTGGGCCTCTATGCTCCGAATGATCCCGCATCCCGGCGGGATCTTTGGTCCACTTTGCACGGCTCCATGTCACTCGGCCGAAGGGGATTTTTGATGGGAGATTTCAATATGTGTGTCGACTCTTCTCAGTCCACTTCAGGGCATTCGGTAATGGATACGCCGGAAAGCCGGGTGTGGAGTTCTTTTGCTTTGCACGTGCTCAAGCAAGATCTTTGGTCGTGGCTTCACCCTTCTTTTTCAGGATTTACTTTTCATTCCGCACAATATGCAACTACCTGGTCGCGGCTGGACAGAATGTATATCATGCAGGGCGATGACTTTCTTCCCGAGATGCTGGAAATGAAGGTCTTGCGGCAATATGCGTTGTCGGACCATTTCCCCCTCCAGCTTGAGATGCGGGCACACTCTATTGCACCTTTTGTGCAATTCCTGGATAGGCTCCCTTTACGCTTCAACTCCTCTTATCTGAAGCATTCAGTTTTCCAGGGTATGCAGCAGTTGATTGAGAGGTTCTTATTGGACTTCGCCACTGAGGGCTGGCCTTCATTTGCAAGGCTGCTCTCTAATGTGCAGCGGGTTGCTCGCCAGTATGGGATCCATCATGCCTCGCTTTGCCGCCGGCGTCGACATGCAGCAGAAGACTTACTGGCCTTGGTCCGTTCCTTGCTCCTGGATTCCCCTGATGATGATTTTCTGCTGTCTCTGGAGAGGCGGTTGGCCCATCTTATTCAAGTGTTTCAGTTGAAATCTTATCAACAGGCCAAGCTGCACAACTTGATGGACACAATGCAAGATAGCACCTGCCAGTCTCATAAGTTCTTTCGCGCCTTGCATGCATCTCCGCCCCGCGAAAATATGACCAGACTCCAGGATTCGGAAGGTCGCATGGTCACGGATCCGCAGACCATTGTCACTATGTGCAGAAACTATTTTATGGATCTTCTTGGTTCCTCTTCCTCGCCTTCTAGCCAGGTTACGCATGCCCGTGCGGTCTTCTATCATCTGGTCCGCCAGCAGGTTCCAGTTGATATGCAAGCCGCTTTGGAGACGGATATTTGCGAGGACGAGGTTATGGACGTTTTGTTGCACCTGCCGAATGATAAAAGCCCTGGCTGGGATGGTCTCACTAATGAATTCTTTCAGACCTCGGCCACGCAGTTGGCGAAGCCATTGGTGGCCATGTTTCAGCAGGTGTGGGAAACGGGGGTCATGCCCTCCTCATGGAAAGAAGGCCTTATCAAACTAATTCCAAAGGTCCCTTCGCCGTCAAAGTTGCAACACTGGCGACCAATCTCTTTGATGGGCGCCATGTATAAAATCTACTCCAAAGTGCTGGCGAATCGGCTCCACAAGCACCTTCCAGCTATTGTGCATCCTCTCCAATATGGTTTCATTAAGGGCCGCAACATTCTGCATAATATCTTAAATGTGCAAATGGCCATTGACTATGCGCGGCACTCCGATCAGGAAGTGGTATTGATCCAATTGGACTTGGAAAAGGCATTTGATTATGTGGACTGGTCTTTCATTGCAGACCTCATGTCGGCCATGGGCTTTGGTACCCGAATGTCCCGATTGATCTACACCATTAGTGCGGAGGCTTCCTCCAGAGTTATGCTTAATGGTGGAGTTACAGAGCCATTTGTCCTTGCACGCTCGGTCCGACAGGGTTGTCCTTTGAGCCCCCTCTTCTTTGCCCTGGCGACGCACCTGGTCCTTTCAATGTTATCCTCCATGGCAGCCTCTGCCCAGCTGGCCGGTCTGTCTCTTCCGTTGGGTCAGCACTTCGTTAGCCAATCCTTGGCGGATGACACCTTTATGATTTTGCAGGCGGACAGGGACAACATTCGAAGGGCATTAGATGTTTGGACACTCTTTGGTCAGGCCTCTGGGCTTCGCATCAATGCCCTTAAGTCAGCCCTTCTCAGTTGTACGGAGCCTGATTTGCAGTCCTTAGGCTGGCAAGGCCAGGTGGTTTCCCGTGGCTCCATTGTCAGGCATCTTGGATACCCATTGGGGGTGGATGTACGGCCAAAAGCCCTGCTGGAGTGGATTTCACAAAAATTGGCAGCAAAGTTTATGTATTGGAAGTCGCAAGCCTGGCCATTCCATGTCCGCCTCAAAGTGGCCCAGACAATCATGCTTCCAATGCTAACGTATTTCCTGCCATTGTTGCCATGGACTCCTACTACTTTGAAGGCCCTCACTCATCCCATCCGTTTCATGCTATGGAAGAAGGACTCATTGCAGGCCGGCATTTCCTGGATTTCTTGGTCACACGCATGTACCCCTAAGCGCATGGGTGGCGGAGCGATTTTGGATGCACACACTCATATGTTAGCTCTCCGTTGGTCCCTTTTTCGTGCCATGTGTGTGGATCACCACCCTTGGTCCATCATAGCCCGTTATTTTCTTGAGGACAGCAGGCTCCGCCATGGCAACACACGGCTTCGGGCCTCCTGGTGGCATGTCCTTAATGCTGACTCTCATGTTTCCAGTCCCTCGTCCTCTTTGTTACTGCACTTGGTCGGCTCTTGGAAAGTGGTGCTCCAAAAGGCCCGCTGGCACCCGGTGGGGGACCGCTTGCAGACTAACTCCTTCCAGCTGGAATTGTTGGCAGTATCGAGACTCCTTTCATGGGAAGATAAACATCGACTCAGACCAAGATTTAATCGCATGGCCCGTTTAGGTGTGATGTCGGTTGCGGATGCTACCCTTGCTACTCACAATGTCCTCGTCTCATTTCGGACTGCTCGGCGACTCTTTAAGATCCCGCGTGGATACCGTGATTTGTGGGAGCAGCTTTCGTCGAAGCTTCAGGGTCGGCAACCCTTTCCTGCCTTGACGGTGGATCGCCCTTGGCAGGACTGGGATCTTGCAGGCCGCCTGAGTCTGGAAAAGGCCTCCACTAATCAGGTGTATCATCTTCTTGTTCAAGATCACCAATGGCTGGGAGAGAAAGCTAACACTGTTTGGGGACTGCGGAAATCGCTGTCATGGTGGCACAAAACGCTGATGGAGGGTTGGCAAAATAAGACACCTTTCAAATGCAAGGTTTTTCTTTGGCGGGTAATGATTGGTGGTCTTCCTCTGGCCTCGGCCCTTGCCAAGCGTCGCATCTCGAATGGCAATTGTTTCTTCTGTACCACACCGGCGGAATCGGCCCGACATCGTTTTCTTTCTTGCCCGCTCGCCAAGAATATCTGGTCACTCTTGTCGCTCATTTGGCGCGCGGTGGTGGGATCCTCGCTAACTCCTTTCGATTGGGTTTTTGTGCGCCCGAAGTATTCCGCACCGCCACAGTTGCATGAGAAGATCTTATTTCACTTTTTCAGATATTGGGGATGCTGGCACATTTGGACCACGCGCAATGCTTTTCTCTTTGATTCGGCCTCTAATGTACCCCGACATATTGCCAGGCTTAAAGGGCTCTTGCATTGGCAGCTGGATATCATCCGACACTCCGACTTGCTCCCTCGAGAGGATTTGCATCCGTGGCATATGGCAATTGCCTCTGGGTCGTTGCCATGATTGGTGTAACTTTTTCAGTGCATTACTCCGGGGCTTCCCCACATGTTGGCCGAGGGCCCTCGTGTATCTTGTAATCAGAAAAAAGAGAGAGAGAGAGAAAGAGAAAACCTCTTCACATGATGGCTTTGTGTCATCATGTATCTTGTAATCCAGTAATCGTGTATTTTTTTTTCGTAATTAATATAATTACCTTTTACAAAAAAAAAAAAAAAAACTCCACAACGAACTCTAGCCATCCTAATGTGGAAACTAGCATGGAGTACAAACTTTTCATCTCTCTACCACCCTCATCTCGATCTCTACCACTTTCATCTATGCCATTTACATCTCCACCTTCATTCCCTGCTATGTCAAGTATACACAACAACACTTCTTCATCTTTTGAGTTTTCTTCCTTTTCTTAGCAAGATATAGATGATTCTCATTAAGAAGGGACTCTGCGAACACCATTGGTTCATCAATCTTGAAGAAGATAGATTCTTATTTTTGAACACAAAGAAAAATAATGAGTACAAAAGATTTAACTCAAACTCCTATAAGTCCTCCCTCTTCTTTTCCTTTAGATTTTCCTTCTCAAGGTCATTTTGAAGTAGGTGAGTCATCTTCATCTTCATTTAATGCATTTAATGAACAAAAGAAACAAAAATCATTCCCACAACTACATCAACTGATCCATTTAATCTCCAACCCATCCCATCCTCTACTTCCGCTGCACCTTCCTTTCCTATCTTCATTAAGTGCACATCATATGTCTTTTGTGTTTTTTTTCCTTCATCCTTAGGCACAGCCTTTAGGACCTCATCTTTTCCTCACCCACGTGGTGTACCCATGATGGAGGCTCATCCTTCCTTCCCCACACTTTTGGGATTTTCATAGCCTAGGAATGCCACCCAACCATTACCAAGTATAGATCAATTGGTACCACAATTTGCCTCCATGGCATTAGTAATTACCTAGTGGGCCTTCATGTCATTATGTTGTGCACCAGCCGACATTTGGACAAGACTAACATATCTTCATGCCCCCACCTACAACGGCACCCTATGGAAACATTCATGTTCCAGTGCCTCCACATCAATCAACACCCATTGGACACTTCCAACCTATTTCTGCCTACCCACCTCCTCTTCCTCCACCTCCACTACCTCTTTATTATCCATCTTATTCCACCTATTAGACATATCATGGTTATTCATCCTCATTATCCAAACACGCCTTTAATGACAAGACTCATTTTAACGGGTTGAACATTGCTACTTGGTCCAATCTAATGAGACATGTCCTTGACTCCCAGAACCTATGCGATATCATGCAAGGGTTGGAACCCAAGCCTGATCCCACACTTGTTCCATACAAGGTTGTCCCTTCATGGAAGGTTAGAAATGCCTCTACTATCATTGAGCCAATGCAAGGCTTATTGCTTGAGTTTCATTCTCAACTTCAACATTTTGATTTAGCATCCGAGTATTGGGCACACTTGACTGACCGTTATGCGGCTCCAGATAGGACCTGTCGCATAAATCTAGACCATGAGCTTCAAAAATGGGGCTCATTAGTTCTCAGACGATCAGGTCACACTGTTCTTTAACACGGTACCGTGAAAATACTTCCATTGTGTACAGCAAGTGATTTCGTTATGCTCAACTACTCGATCAAAATCATAGTATGACCTCTATGGAGGAGGCTCTCATTGCTACTTCTCAAAAGAGGCAGCAAGGAAAAGGCAAACAAAACCAAGACTCAAATCAAAATCAAAATCAAGCTAGTGAGAGCCAAGGCACACCCGGTCTTTTTTGAAACCTGGGTACCAAAATGTACTAAAAAGAATAGGTATTGCCAACATTGTCAAAAAGCTAGCCACTTTGACGACAAGTGTCAATCAAAGACAAGAGTCACATCGCCAAATTCCAAGAATCAAACCCCTATCCCCAATCGAGCAAACCCCAGCAAGGGAGACAAGAAGGTGGCAACCTTCAAGAAGGGCAATGGCAAGGCTAGACCCACGCTGCCACCGTTTAGCCACATGGGCCATCATAATCTACATCGTTCTCAATGCCAAAGAGCATGTCAAATTGGTTTGCAAAGGCCCACATCATCTCCATAGAGACATTTAAGGATGCAAGTCTTGTCCACATCTGTGAGTTTCCTGCTGATGAGATGACTGTAGAGGTCCGCTCGTCACAACCAAGTACTTCAACTACTCCTTAGAGTGTGGATAGTGGAGTTACTCATCATAGGACCCCTGTCTCGAACATTTTCATCTCCTGAGCCCCTATCACCAAGATAGTCCATGTCAAGAATAACTTCTCAATCAAGATTCAAGCTCATGGTCGCATCAATTTTGTCACTTACCATGGCCCAAATAGCACCATACTAGATGATGTATACTATATTCCCTAGCTTGGGTTGAACTTGTTATCCATTCAACAGCTTTACCAATTGGAACAAGTAGTCTTATTTATTGCAACTACACTTAAGGTCCTTGACTCTCACACTAGTTTAGTGACTGCTCACAGTGAGGCATAGGCTAGTGGCTTGTACCACACGACACGGTTTCTTTCTCAGGCAACAACTAAGGGCTTTGAGTTCCACCACTTCTAGACTTTAGCCACTGCATGGAAGCCAATGGACATTGAGTGTCTATGGCATTTATGCTTAGGACATCTCCGATACAACTCTCTTTATGAGTTGTCGATTGTCAAATGGTTGAGGGCCTTCCACGCCTAAAGCTATCTAGGTGACCGTTAGAAGAGATGTAGTTTTTGGTAAAAGGGATATTATATAGTCTTCTACACCACACTCTGCACTATTTCTTCTTGAGATTATTCCATCGCAGATCATGCCTTCAGAGCGGAGTCTACTATCCACTCCTGACCCACCCACAAATTCTTCAGCTCCCAAGCCCCCTCGAGATTTGTTACCTCATTGATACCAATAGACGTGCAGGATTCGAAGGTCCTTTCATCGGATTCCACTCCAAAGGGCCCTACAAAATCTACCCGGTTTGCACCTCAAGCTTCATTTGCATCGCTATTTACAACTAATTATATTGTGCATTCTAAGCCGAATAGTTGGTAGAAAGCTCTTCAGCATTCCCAATGGTGATAGGCCATGGAAAAGGAGCTAGAGAGTATTGCCTAAAATGAGACTTGGACTTTGTTGGATCGTCTAAGTCACAAGAAATTCGTCAAGACAAATGGAGTTTTCGAACCAAGATAAAAGCTAATGGAACTCTAGATAAATACAAGGCTCGCTTTTGGTAGTGCAAGGGTTTGTGCAAAAGCAAGGCATTGATTATGAAGAGAGACTTTGCTTCATAATCAAAACTTTGCTCCTATTATACGATTGACATCATTTCGTTTTTTGGTTGCACTAGTTGCTCACCACTAGTTGCTCACCACAGTTGGCCCATCTATTAAACGGTTATTTGAAGAAAAAAGTCTGTGTGGAGCAACCACCTGGGTTTTCTTCTACTAACCAAAAAGCTTATGTCTTTCACTTGCAAAAAGCTCATTATGGGCTGAAGTAAGCACCACGACCTTGGTTCCAAAGGGTGGATAAGTTCCTTGGAACTCACAAATATCATTCTACCCCTTATGAACCAAACTTATAGGTCCATATCACTTCAAAGGGGGTTAGATTTATCCTGTTGTATGTAAATGATTTACTTATCACTCGCTCAGATTCTACTGCCATCACAGAAATTAAGACCATTTTTTGTGCTACTTTTGAGATAACTAGCTTCCGTTTGTTACCTTACTTTTCGGGGATGGAGTAGTTCGATTTGGGGAATGTATTTTTATGTCACAACAAAAGTATGCTCCTCAGTTATGGAACAATATTGTCAAGATCGAACGCGACCTATGGCCACACTTTTCAATTCCACTGTCCACTTGTCTAAAGATACCCCAAGTTAGCCCTTCGACAAGCACACCTAAATATCTATAGTAGGAAAACCGCTTTGGTTAATTCATACTAGGCCAGATTTAGCTACTCAGTCAATTAGCTCAATCAATATTTCACTGCACTTAAAATGTCACATTGGATTGCATGTCTTCATGTTTTGAGATATTTGAGATGTACCTATACAAATTCTGATTGGGCAGGAGATCCTGACACCCAGGGCTCCCATGGCAACTACCTTTATGAAAAAGACTGTGGAGGCACTTCTAGGGTTTGCACTGAGGAAACACAAAGTATACAACCACGACAAAAGCACAATGAGACAAACACAGACACAAAAAGTAAAACTCAAATCCTAAACGCAAAACTCAATACTCAAACGCAAATTTAAAAAAGGGATAAAAAAAACACAACTCTGAAGTGACTGAATGTTGTAAATGAATGTAAGAGTATACAATGTGCCCAAGGGCAAAGCAGTGTGTCAGAGAGTGACGTCCACTAGAGACAGATCCCAAGTGTTGTGACCACCAATCAGAGTGACGGAGTGAGAGAAACATCAAATGCTAATCACAAGAATGTGAGGAGGCTGAGGCAAGTGCAAAGGATGATGCATGATTATGTGGGCAAAGCAACAAAACGTAGCAATAGAACGCTGCAATAAAACCTGATAGTAAAACGTTGCAATAAAATGCCGCACTAAAGGAGCAAACGAGTTAATAGCAACAATCGCGAAGGCTAGACCACCACATGGTGGGAGACTAATGACTGAGATCTGCACACAAGGGTGAGAAACCTGCACGGAAGAGATGAAACTGAATGGGGGCAGCCTGTCTATTTATAGATGAGGATGGACCCTCCCAAATCAAGGTTTCATTGAACTCTCTCGAAGCGCTCCCCATTTTAGGGTTTTCATTAAATTAAGCTTGCTTTGGGACAAGTGGCTAATCAGCATGGAATACATTTCTTAGCTCAACAACCTCTTTACCTTGAGTAGGGCTCCCATCTCTCAAGCTAGTTGTAAGCAAGAGACCGTGGTGGCTTCCACAAACAAGGTTAAGTATAAGGTTCTCTTTGATGGTACCATGGAGGCATTCTACCTAGGGAGCCTGCTAGTGGCGCTCCAATCCCCAAGTGTTGCACCAACTATTTTCTACTATGACAACCAAAGTGCAATTGCACTAGTTGATAACCCCATTATCACACCTCAAACACGACATGTTGAAGTCATTTCCATTTTATCAAAGGGCAGATTGAGCTAGGCACCAGATCCCTAGAGTTTGTGCCCTCATCACATAATTTTACAAATATATTGACCAAGGTGATCAATTGGCTGATGCTACAGTGCTTACTACCCAGGATTGGCTCAAGTGTTTTCTCCCTTCCTCCTTCAAATTGACAAGGAGAGGATGCATCTCTCCAACTTTCCCTTCTAGTTTGAGAGGGGGTAGCTTTCTTCTCTTAGTGGTGACAAGATGTTTACAATTTCCTTTGCTTCAACCATTAGGTGTATTGTGCTTTGTATCTTTATCCCCATCATCAAGACGACTATGATTGTAAATCTTTATCCCCATCATCAAGACGACTATGATTGTAAAGGAGTGCTTGGATAAGTGAACAATTCCCCCACGAGTGAACTATCTAAGTGGCACCATTGCATAGTATTTTTCCTGAGCATAATCACATTTGCATTGCCTCTTGCATAACTCCAATGCATTGGGATTTTGTTCTTATAAATGTGCATCTATGCGCATTTATTCATTTTCACTCTTTGGAGTGGTCGACTCTGGATTCACCATCTTCGTAGCATTGCACATAGCAATCTCCCTTGCTTGCTTAGCTTGTCTAGCTTGCTATCCACACTTTTTTTGGCCTCTTCACATAACCACCACATCTGCTTCCTTCACGCTTAGCCTATTTTCTTTGTCATTAATACCCAATAATGGTTGGGATAGGTTTATTTGTTTGGTGAAGGTCTTGGGGCTGCCCATCCCTTTATCTCCCCTTGGGACACTATTAATTAACCAAAAACTTTGAAACCCTCACTTAACGATAAATCTTTTGAAAAGCAAAACAAATCTCTCAATAAATAAATAAATCATCCATTGTGTTTTGCAAGACTTAGTAGGCCATTGGGCAGCCGACAAGCACCCTTTGTTCGATGTTCTATCCTCTCTAGGATGCAAACTCAACTCCCTTGGTAAGATAACCATATCACCTCTATAGTCTTGGTAGGTCACTGGACAATCGACGTGCACCCTTTGTTTGATGCCCCGACTCCTTTAGGGTGCAACACCTTGGAAAAAAGAAAAGAAAAAGGGCTTAGGCTGGTTTACAGTCCCTTCTAGTTCAAGTTTTGGGCCCGAGAGGGGATCTTCAGCTAAATTACCATTAGCCTTGATTAAACAACCCCAAAACTCAAGATAATTAACGAATTTTAACCATTTCTTTAAACCAAGAGCAGTTCGAGAGAGTTTCAATGCCCCACAAGTAAAATCCTAATTTGGAAGGCCCAAACTTTTTGTAAATAGACAGCCTACCCTCCCATTTAGTCAATCTTATTTTTGTAGGTTTCAAGCGCTCTAGCTTCACTGCCCACATCCCATTCGTTGAGGACATCTTAGCGGAGGCTGCCCAACATTGTCTACATCCATCCGGTACCTATTTCCAACCTTCATCACACTGTTTGGAGATGAGATAGACTGGGCCTCACAACTTGCTCCACCATCCTCCAACATGGCTAGTAAGACTTCGGCCTACCACGGCGTCCATTGACCATGTGAGATTTCAAGAGCCGACTACGATCTCATTCTCATGTATTGGGCTCAATAATAGATTGACACTAAACTTGAGTTTTCCCCTTTAGATTCGGTGCCTTGGGAAAAAGAAAAGAAAAAGGGCTTCGGCTTGCTTACAGTCCCTTTCTTGTTCACTTTGAGCCTGAGAGGGAATATTGAGCTAAATTACCATGAGCTTTAATTAAACAGCCCCAAAACTCAAGATAATGAATTTTAATCGGTCTTTTAAACAAGAGCAATTCAAGAGAATTTCAATGTTCCACACGAAAAACCCTAATTTGGGAGGCCCCAAATTTTCTATAAATAGATAGTCTACCCTCCCATCCAATCAATCTCGTTTTTGCAAGTTTCAAGCGCTCTAGCTTCATGGCCCATATCCCGTTCACGAAGAACATCTTAGCCAAGGCTCCCTGACATTGTCTACATCCATCCAAGAACCTGTTTCCAACCTTTACCGCACAGTCTACACCATCCACTGCTCTTGATCACCCTATTGTCGCCAACTGCCACATGGCAAAGACTGTTGCATTTGCACCTTCTGTCTACCACCTTGCCCTTGTCGCCTCCAACAATTGCTGTTTTTTGACCAATTGATTGCTATACAGCTTGCCATGTCATCACCTACTACTACATTGACTATTTTCTCCCTCCTCTACGCACACTAATCCAACATCATCATCTACTACATTAGCTACTATTTGACATCTTGGAGTCTGTTTTCTCCCTCCTCTACGCTTCCAACACTAATCCGCCGACATCATTATCTACTACATTTGCTACTATCCAACATCTTGGAGGTTGTCGTGCTGCGATTCAAGATCTATCAAGAGCACAACACACTCTCCAGCTCATTACCTCTACCTTGGTCCTCGAGACACGAGTTCAAGGTACAATATTCCTTCATTGCATAGTGTGTTTGTTGCATAAGCATTGTATTATTCAAATTCATTCACTTATGATATTCACTATGTTCGTCGTCTTTGTATTACCATAACTCTAATTGTGTTCTATTGAGAATACGCCTTCATTTATGTTTCTACATTAGGGTATTTCTTTACATATGTAAGAAGCCTTGAAGAAACTTTTCCTATGGAGGCTACAATCAACTAAACCTTGCAGGACCAAAGTGTCAGAGTGCAACGATGCGGAAGCTTAGGACAAAGACTAAGAGTGAACACAAAGAGGAGAGAGAGAGAGAGAGAGAGAGAGAGAGAGAAAAGGAGATAGTGTAAACGCAGAAAATCTGCGGTGTAGTATGTTGTATAAGAGTACAAAAATACACAAGGGGGCAGAGGAAATCTCTGTGTATGTCTCCGACTTGATGACCTCGATCTCCGTCAGCCCGAGCGCAGTCTATCTCAGCCAACAGATCTCAAGATCAGAATCTAAAATCACTGAATAATGTACCAACAATGTGCTGGAGGACTGCTATATAAAGCAAAAATAAAAGGCATAAAATAAACTGTCCGACTGCACTGTAGACTGCCACGTGGCACTTGCGCAGTCTGCTGACGTGGTTGGCTGCTAACATGGCACTGTACTCTGTCTGCTCTGCTGACATGGCACTGTACTCTGTCTGCTCTGCTGACACGGCTCTATAATCTATCTGTTGTACCAAACCCTAACTGTGCAGAAACCCTAACACAGCCTATCCAGGGGATGACTCAAATGCTAACACCCCCTCTCAGATCGTGGACGAGGCATTAGACTAAGGGATCTGGAATGCTACCAAAGAAGAGCCTAGGGAAGCGCCTTCGTAAACAAATCTGCAAGATTATCCTCCGTCTTGCAATACTCCACATCAATGGTCCCATCCAAAAGCTTCTCCCGAATGAAGTGATACTGGATCTCAATGTGCTTCGTCCGAGGATGGAATACTGGATTCCATACCAAGGCGATGCAACTCTCATTGTCGCACCGCAAAAGAGTAGGACGAGTCTGGGGGCAGCCAAGCTCCTCCAACAATCTCCGAAGCCACACAACCTCACATATGGCGGAAAACGCAGCCCAATACTCCGCCTCAATAGAAGAAAGGGCTAAGAGAGAACACCTGTACCCAAGATAAAACAGTAGCTTGTAGTAAACCGTCGGTGGTCCACATCATCAACCCAATCCGAGTCACTCCAACCTGCAAGAACCAAATCTGAAGCATCTGCACCTACGGGATAAGAAAGCCCCAAGTCAAAGGTCCCCCTCAAATACCGAAGAATCCTCAGGGCAGCCTGTCAATGCACCTGTTTGGGTTCCGTCATGAACCCTGCCAAAAGACCCACAGCAAAACAAAGATCAATACGAGTGTTGATAAGCCAAATCAAGGATCCAATCAACTGACGGTAGCGTGAAGCATCCATCACAGGAGAATCTAAGTGTGAAGTGGCCTTCCAATTTGGATCCATAGGAGTAGTAATGGGACGACAAGTCTCCATCTCAAAAGTCACCAAGAGCTCTTGAATGTACCTCTGCTGAGAGATGAAAATCCCCCTCTGAGACTGATAAATCTCGTGACCCAAGAAGAAATGAATAAGCCCCAAATCCATCATCTCGAATGCCTGGTGTAAAGCTACCTTGGTCTCTCAGACCTTCTGTGCATGATCGCCTGTCAAAATCAAATCATCAACATATAACACGAACAACACATGACCAACCTCGAAAGTGTGCACATAAAGCTGCGGATCGGCCTTGGAGCGCCGATATCCCAACTTCGACTGAAGAAACGAGTCAATCTTCTCATTCCATGCACAGGGAGCTTGCTTGAGGTCATACAAGGCCTTCTTCAACCTGTAAACTTTCCCATCCGAGGATCCAAAGCCAAGAGGCTACTCAACATAGATCCCCTCCTGCAAGTCACCATTCAAAAAGGCCGACTTCACATCCAACTAATAAAGAAGCCATGTCCTATGGCCAACGAAGGCAAGAACAGCTCGAATAGTCGCCATACGAGCAGTGGGGGCAAAAGTATCATGGAAATCAATGCCTAGGCACTGAGCAAAACCTGTAGCAACAAGGCGAGCCTTGTGCATGTCCAAAGAACTATCGCTAAGGTACTTGATCTTGAAGACCCACTTGACACTGATCACCTTCTTGTGAGAGGGACGAGGCACAAGAGACTAAGTGCCATTGCTCTCAATAGCCTCTAACTCGGCTTCCATGGCCTTCCGCCAATGATCAGACTGCAAAGCCTCCTTCACTAAAGTGGGCTCTCGATCTTGCATAACACAGGTCAATAAACAATAGTTGGAGCAAACAAGTTCCGAAGAATGTGCCTGGTTCCTCCGTGACCTCCGCAGTCCATCCTGCGGTTCCCACTCCTCAGGGACCCCCTCGATCCCTAAATCTCGGAGGGTGTCACGGGCCCAACGAGAAGAAGGACGAACCTCTCCCCGTCGCTCTCCATCTGCTGAAGACTCAGGAACATCCACCGGCGGAAGCTCCTCGGGGATGGTCAGTGAAATAGAAGACTCTGAATCCGAAGAAGAATCTCCATCAAGAGGCTTTGGCTCCAAAGAAACTGTCTCGGGAGCCCAACTCTCCCCTAGATCTCCAAGGATGGGGTGCTCCTCACCCCCCTCTGTGGCCGGTACTTCCACGAACCACACATCTCGGCTCATGTTGACATCCCGCTTGACGAGATCAAACAAACGATAACCTTGGGACTGGTAGCTATAGCCAACAAAAACCTATCATCGAAAAGCTACCTCGAACTTATCACGTTGCGTCTTCGGAATGTGCACATAAGCGGAATGTGCACATAAGCGTCACACCCAAAGATCCTGAAATAAGAGACATCAGGCTTAGTCCCGAAGTAAGCCTCAAAAGGTGTCATCCTATCAATGGTCGAAGTGGGAGATCGATTAAGGATGTGAACTGTGGTAGCCACTGCCTCGGCCCACAAAAACTAAGGTGTCTGTCGGTGCTCCATCATGGTGCGTGCCATCTCCATCACACTTCAGTTCTTCCGCTCCAAAATGCCATTCTCTTGGGGAGTGTTGGTGTTAGCAAACTCCTGGTAAATGCCCCTATCTGCACAAAAACGAGCAAACTCATTAGACATAAATTCACCTCCCTTGTCTGAACGCAAGGTCTTCAGTCGCCGGCCAAAACGGTTCTCCTCAAAGAGAAGCCAATCCTTGAAATGAGAGAAAGCCTCCGACTTCAAAGTCAAGAAATAGGCCCAAGTCATCCTACTGTAGTCATCTACGATCAACATGAAGTACAAGCTCCCCTTCAAGGACTCAGTCCTCATCAGGCCACAAAGATCCGTAGATACAAGCTCCATGGGTGAAGTAGACCTCCTAGAAGCTTTGTTGGGAATCGCATCCCGATGCATTTTCCCACAAATGCAAGAGACACATGGCTGATGGCTCACCACTATGTCTGGCAAGCCTCGGAAAAACAATCCTCGCGACGCCTTCCGAAGGTACTCGTAGTTCAGGTGGCCAAACCGAGCATGCCATACCTCAGACTGTGTCTGAGAAGTAAGAAGAAGAGAAGTAAGGGCTAAAGAAGACTTCAATTTGTAGACTCCATTCTCCTCATACCCTGCAAAGAGAATCTTCCTCGATCCACGATCAAGGACTCGAACAATATCACTATCAAACTCCACCAAGAGGCCAAGAGCACAAATCTTATGAACCGAAAGTAAATGATACCCCAATCCTAGCACATGCAATACCTCAGAGGTGTGGATACCAGCACGTCCATCTGGAATAAGCTGCATCTCACCCTGCGCAGCAATAGACACAGAAGAGCTGTCTCCAATGAGAATCTGCCCACGCGAAGGTCGCAAATGGACAACACCAATGGAAGGAGTCATGTGCCATGAGGCACCACTGTCCACAATCCACTCTCGAGCCTGGGGAGCTATCATCGCAGCATCAGAAGTTGTCGGTGTAGAGTCCTCAATGACTGCTAAGTGTAGAAAAGCAGCTGATGAGGGTGCAGCCACCACTCCAGAATCCTTCGTGTCCTTCTTCTTGGTATCCTTCTTGTCTTTGTCGGGGCAATCCTTCTTCCAATGACCGGTCTTTCCACAAATATGGCAAGTCGATTCCTTCTTGTCATTCTTGGATTTGTTGTCCTCCTCCTTCTTTTGGTCCTTCCCCTTCTTCTGAGAGGCTTGACCAACCAACGCCTCTGATTTGAAAGCATTCTGTCCCTTCAATTGTTCCTCCTGGTCCAAGACCATAGGAACCAACTCTTCCCACCAAAGTTGACTCCCGCCCTGATGCAATAAGAGCGGAATAAAAAGTACCGAATCGTAGCGGCAACTGGGATAGTAAAGTGATCACCATGTCTTCGGAGGAAATAGGCTTCCCCGCATTTTGAACCTGCATCTGAAACTACCGAAGCTTGTTGATGTGTTCCCGAAGCGAAGAAGACTTATTTACAGACAAAGTCCGCATCTGCACCTCCAAAGAAACCCTCTTCATCAGGGTCATCCAATTGTACATCTGGTCGAGCTCTAGCCATATCTCACGAGCCACCGTCAAGTGCTCGATGTGAGCTATCACGGCTGTGGTGCAAGACAGAAACAAAAAAGATTGAATCTTGGCATTCAGTTTGTCCCAATGAGACTGGACCTTGGTCAACTCCGCACGAGCATTGGAAGAGAGTTTGGACTCATCCCTCACCAAGGACCTGTTAATCTCCTCCATCACCAGTTCCGCCAAATCATAAGACTCTAAAACAGGCACCTTCCTATCCATGATCGCCTGGAACTCCAAATCAGTCTTTGTAGACGTGTTAACCTACAATACCTGCACAAACGCAAAAGCAACCCCCCCTGACTGTGAAAACGCAGCCTTCTAGGACTGATTCCTCCGCTGCCCAAACCTTCTTCACCCGCCGGAGGCAATGAAAATGTAAAATCTGCAATGGAAGGCCTCAAACGCAGACTTCCTCCCCTTCGAACAGCAATAACCTGCAGCAAATTCACCGATTAGACTCCTTTCCCACACACCCACGCTCGTTTCAGCCTTGATCCGATGCGCAGCCCTCCCGCTCGCCCTCGAATCCTGGAAACGCAGCCTTGTGTCGCGCTGAAATCTCCTCTTCAGATAGGTTCAGCCCTCAGTCAGTCCATCTTCACCGCTCTGATACCATGTCAGAGTGCAGCAATGCGGAAGCTTAGGACAAAGACTGAGAGAGAGTGAACACAAAGAGAAGAGAAGAGAAGAGAAGAGAGAGAGAGAGAGAGAGAGAGAGAGAGAGAGAGAGAAGGAGACAATGTAAACACAGAAAATCTGCGGTGTAGTATGCTGTATAAGAGTGCAGAAATACACAAGGGAGCAGAAGAAATATCTGTGTATGTCTCTGACTTGATGACCTCGATCTCCGTCAGCCCGAGCACAGTCTGTCTCAGCCAACAGATCTCAAGATCAGAATCTGAAAACACTGAATAATGCATTAACAATGTGCTGGAGGACTGCTATATAAAGCAGAAATAAAAGGCATAAAATAAACCGGTCGGCTGCATTAAATGCAGCCGATTACAATAAAATGATGCCAAAAAAAACTGTCCAAGTGCATTGCAGGCTGCCACGTGGCACCTGCGCAGTCTGCTGACATGGCTGGCTGCTGATGTGGCACTGTACTCTGCTGCTGACGTGGCTCTGTAATCTGTCTACTGTACCAAACCCTAACTGTGCAAAAACCCTAACACAACCTGTCCAAGGGATGACTCAAATACTAACACACAGTAGCCTAACATTTACTCAATTTTTTAGGAGATGGAGAGTCGAGACCTTGGAGGAGATTTGAGGTCAGATTGGGAGCTTCACTCATCAGATCCTCCTCTTGATCTGAGAGAATATCTACATGTTGCATGAAGTTATTTCCAAGCAAGAGGCAATAATCGTGGGAGTCACAAAGATACAAGTTGGAGTATGCATATGCATTGGGAAGCAATGGACCCACTCAATACAAGGTATTGTGATTCCAAGGAGAGCCATGTGGGTCTTTGTAAGAATGGAGGAGACACTTATTGGTCTACTGGTCATTTATGCCACGAATCGTCAAAGAGAAGAGACAATTTTTTATTACCCTCGATCGTTCTCTACCATAGATTGATCATTAGGTAGTAGGGAGTGACTTTAATATGGTGGACGCTCTGGAGGATAGGAGAGGCAAAGGCACAAAAACTATTAAAGGAGAACATGATGCCTAGTAGAAGCTCTTATTTCAGATTTGAGGTCAAGACCCATGGTTCACAACAAAGTTTGGCAAGTCTACAAACTCACTCCTATTCTCAAGGAGAGAAGGTAGTAGGAGCCAAGACTCTCTAGAATTGACCGATTCTAAGTGGATAATTAGGCTTGTGACAAGAGCAACCTAACAAGCATCACACCAATTCAACTACTTTTCTTTGAGAGAGTCAAAGGACCTTATCCCAATGTTACAATTCCAAAGCACTTGTTCTACAAGGGCGATCTTAAAGTGTCGGTTGCATAGATTTGAAGATCTAGACCCTTAAATTGGATGAGCAACTAGTGATTTGGACGAGAGCCTATAAAAAATCAATTCCTTCTTCAAGGAGGAGGCAACAAGGGGGAAATAAGGTCTTCTAGAGAAGGAGAGGTCCACCCCAACATCATTGGTTGTCATTCAACACTACAACATTCAATGTAAGAAACGTATTGCCAAGGAGTCCGAGATATCTATTTCTGATGCACCTTCCACTGCTACTGCTACAGAGTCTGTGTCATTTGTTATTGACCATGACTACTATTTTTACACTTGTAGTTATAATTCTTCTTGGGCAGATAGAGCATTCATCTCTACAGAGGATGCTAGCACTTGGTTCTTTGATAGTGGTGCTTCTAAGCACATTACATCCCGCAAGGATTTGTTTATCTTTGTTGTTGCAGCCCCTGTTGGCAAATCTGTGCAAAGCGCCAACAATGCATCTTATCCTGTTAGAGGTGTTGGAGAGATTGTCTTAAAGGCCATTGATGGCTCTACTCTCCGTTTGCAAGATGTGTTGTATGTGCCAAGGATAAAGAAGAATTTGTTGTCCATTTCTTCTTTGGCAAGAGCTAGCCAAGGTGCAGATGGACAACTTAAAGGATGCACATTGCTAGAGCAAACATTGATGCTATGAAGGAAGCCAAATCAAAGTTTCACACGAGAGCTTCCTTCTAGACTCGATCTAGTGGCACGATTAATAGACTTTTTCGCACACAAAGTCAGAACACTCTAGACAAGGTGTTCGAAGACTCAAAAGAGCTGATGGATCCATTGCATAAGGCTCTTTGGAGGCAAGACAGGTGGTCACACAATACTAGAGATCACACAATGGAGGCAAATCGATTTGCTTGTAACTACATTATATAAGATCCTTGTGAAGGCGATTAGTCTTGGATTAGCCTAATTGATGTCAAATATTGATGTTAAATATTATACACCCCACAGACAGGTTTTGTGCGAGAGGATAACATCTTTACTTTCTAGGAGTACACTTTGGCTCAATCCAAGAATTGAGACTTATAGTGCTCCTACTAGACTTTGAGAAGGCATATGACCACATTGATTGGGAGTTCTTGGAGGGCACAATACTGAAGATGGGATTTCCAAAGCAATGGGTCAAGGGAATAGCAGCTCTCTACTCCTCAGCACATAGCCAAGTTATGACCAATGGGGCAAGGAGACCAGCATTCAAAGATCCATTAGACAGGGTTTTCTTCTAGTTCCCCTTCTCGCTTTTATTTGTAGCAAAGGCTCCTTCTTAAGAGACAAATCTAGAGGTATTAGAGGCATCATGTAACCCATCCTTGAGTATGAGGAGATTCTTGATGTGGAGTTTATTGATTACATAGCAATGATGTGGAGTTTGCAAAACAGGATCCTTCAAGGAGAGGTGTTAATAATGAGGAAAGAAGCTGCTCTATGAGGAGAGAAATGCAATTTTCCGGACAATGGAATATTGGAGCAGACACCAGAAGATGAAGGATGGTAATAGAGGGAGCAAAACACAGTCCTCAGGGGCTGTCAGAGATCAAAATCAGACCTGAACCAGTAAAAATGCAGATCTGGCTGAGACACAATAGTGATCAGCAACCTGAGAATGCTCCAGACAACTGGCAAACAGCAGGGCAGCCTGCTGAACTGAAAATTGCAAGTGTAAACAGCTGAGATGACCTGCTGGCAGCAAACACAGGAGCTGCTGGTGATGGCAAGAGTCTCTAAGAGGCATCTGAGAGCAGGACAGCCAGTGTAGGCTGCAAACGCATGTGTAGACTGCTGCAGGAACAGAAAACACAAGTGGGCAGGACCCTCCAGTCAAAGTGGCAGGCTGGACAGCAGCCAGCTAATCAGGGTGGCAACTCCAAATGGTGTGGGCAGCAGCAAACTGCTCCAGAAGACAGCACAAAAGCCACTCCCATGAGAAGCATCCACTAGGCATTGGAGAGGTGAAGGTGATTAGCGTCAGTGAAGAGGGAGACTGACTGAAGAACGAGAGCAAAAGTGTATAAAGTGATGAATGTACATGCCCTATTTATAGGCAGATGAGTCACTGAACTATCTAGGGTGGCACTCGAACTCTCTTAGGTGGCACCCAACCACTAGAAAATGATACAAATAAAGCCATTTTGGGGCTGTAAATGGAAACCAAAATAGGAACTCATGGAGTACAATGAACTCAATAATTTATCTCAACACTCAGCACATAGCCAGGTTATAACTTGTGGGGAAAGAGGAGACTGATTCAGCATTCAAATATCGATTAGACAAGGTTGTCCACTTGCCCCTTCTTTATTTTATTCTGTAGCAGAGGCCATGAACACCTTGAGAAATGCATCTACAAGTAACAAAGGCATCAAGTTACCCATCGTTGAGTTTGAGAAGCTTCTTGATGTGGAGTTTGCTGATGACACACCAACCCATCTAGACAAGGATGAGAGTAGCTTTAGAGCCTTTGTAATGGCCATGGATATATTTTGCAAAGCAACAAATGCCTTAATTAATTGGCATAAGTCCTATAAATTTTGGGTATGCAACACTATGCAGCCAGAGTGCTGACCACACAAGGATTTCACACAAATTCCCCATGGGACCATAGTGAGGCATCTTGGATGCCACTCCTCTTGAGCATCAAACAAAAGCTTCTTTATCGGAGATCAACAAGATACTCACTAGCAAGTAGAGTAGTGGTCGCCAACACAAGGTTCAAGAGTTCCACCAAATTGGCAGATAGATATAGGCACTTGTCAAACTTGGATCAATCTCATCTCTAGAGGGGACGTTCTTCTCACAATCATTGCGACTAGCAAAGATAGGGCATTTATTTTTATGATTGAGAAGGATGGCCGCCTCCAACAAGAGGACCTTGACCAAACAACATTCATTGGATGCTCCAAACAAAGGATCAAAGTAGTGGCACACATTGAGAGGAAGTGCCACGTTGCCCCAAACCCAACCACTCATCTTGAAGATGGATGGAGATATCAGTCTTATCAAAGCCGGCCTCTACAAAGACTACACTGTGATCCATTGGAGTGGGTCTGGAGCAATCCAATCCTTGATAGACCATGTGACGTGGCCTTCTTTGGCTACACTATTAGGCTAGGGAGGAGAATACAGACAAGCAAGATCAAAGCACGACCAATAGCTTACCCCCATTGCCACAAAGAGTGAATCTCGTATGAGTTCTTATACAACTTTTGAAGGAGGCCACATGACAATTTTAGACCTAGAAAGATATCTTTCTTCTTATGGCTTGTAGTTCACAGAAGCTTAGTGGTTGGCATGCAGCTTGGATATGGCAAGGACCCAGTGGCATATGCGAGCTGCAGTGAAGAGAGAGAGAGAGAGAGAGAGAGAGAGAGAGAGTTCTAAGCCAACCTGATGGTCTAATGTAAAATATTTACTTAATTCAATTATCTTCACGAAAAAAGAGATTGCCTATGGGACTACCCTGGAGCCAAGGAGGTATAGAGGAGATCCCTCAAGATGATATTCCATGGCACAACAAACACCATAGTGGCGACCTAGGGGTTTGTAGCTTGGGTCACAAAAAGGCCCAACAATCAAGATGTTCAAAGTATTGAGCGAAAAATGCATTAGCTTTACTTAAACAGCCCCAAAACATGCTTAATTAATGAAGAAACCTTGTTTATTTAAAAGAAACGCGATCCGAGAGAGTTTCTGTGTCCCACATGCACAAACCATTTTGGGAGGGCCCAAACTTTCTATAAATAGATATGCCGCCCTCCATTCAGGCCTAATCTCGTTTTTGCAGATTTCAGGTGTTTCAACTTGCTGCCCACACCCCGTTTGTGGAGGACATCTCAACCGAAGCTGTCCATTACTATCTCCATCGGACGTCACCTGATTTCCAGCCCTCTTCACCCTATTTGGAGCTGATTTCAGCCAGGCGACAGGTGTTCCTGTGCAGACCTGCTGCCGTACAGCATGCCATATCATCACCGCCCTGCGTTTGCTTCCTGCAGGCTGTCGCCCAGCTATTGCAGGTGTTGACTGGCAATTTTTCTCTCTCCTCCAGCAATCGCCAGCATGCCCTAATCCTTGAGATACAAGAGTTCGAGGTACAGTATTCATTCACAGCATAGTGTGTTTGCTCCATGAGCATCGCATATTCAGTAGTCATATCACTTCATTCATTCACTGTGTTCATTGTCTCTGAGTTACCCTACCCCTAACTGTGTTCTTTTATCAATCTCTGCTTTGTCGGACGGTTTCTAATTATGTTTCTATGTTAGGGTATTTCTTTACACAAAAAGGCTTTTCTTTTCTCACCATTAGACAACATCTGAGTAAGATCCTTGCTACGAATTACTCACGGACACAATGGACCCAAGGACACTGTCATAGATGGGAGTTGATTTCCCATATCATAGCCTAGTACATTTGGACCATGAGATGCAATCATGTTATTGACCTTCAAGATATAGAACGGAGACTCAATCAAGAATCTAGATAGGGATCATTCACACCTTCCCTAGGAAATGGAAAAGGGTGACTTGATGCTATTGACCTTCAAGATGCATCTAGAACGGAGACTCAATCAAGGATCTAGATAGAGATCATTCACTCTCTCCCTAGGAAATGGAAAAGAATGCGAGGCATCTCTAAGAGGATGAGAAAGAGAAAATACGTTTTTCTATGAACATGAGACTTGGGCACTTTCTTCCATACCACCCATTCAATGGTTTGGCATCCCACCAAATTGGTTATTCACACAACCATTGAATTTGTGATGTACTTAGTTACTCTTTATAAAGTTCCTTGAAATTTGTATTTTACCTCAAGTTTTTTTTATCAAGATATTATATAGAACTTGCATTTCTTGGAAAAAAACGAGGCATTTCTTTTCTGACTAGAAGATGGCGGGCTTGATTTCAAGAGCTACTACAGGAGATCCAAAAGCAAAGACTACAAGGTCTTAGAGACATCACAACTATCGTAAAGACAATGACAAAGGGAGTCCCTATCGACGAGTGGAGGACAAATACAAGCACTTCCTTGATAAAACTCACATGGTAGGAAGGCTTGCTTAAACTACTATACCAAACATATATATAATAGATGCAAGGACCGCTCAAACACACAAGAAGAGAGATGGAGGCCAAAGCGTTTTCTTGTTGCCCTTTTCCTTTCTCGCACACAACAGAATGTACACTAATTGTAGATAAAGTACAATAGAAAGGAAAGTGAGCTACTAATTCAAACAATGCATAACTAACTATAGTAATCAGCTAGTGCTATAACAATGCCAATTCTAAGTAGATGTAATTACCCAAATACAACAAAATGAGAGTCAATGTCCTAGAGAAGTGTGACAGCAACAAAACAAGAGTGAGATCGGAGGCTTACAATAATGAAAATAATGTTGGCACCAAAAAAAACAAGTTGGGGCTAAAATATGGTTCCCCCTTGGATGGATGTATGGCCACTTGACAAAAACTTTTCAAAGTTCATTAATTGTGGCCTGTTGGGGCTGTTTTGAAACGAATAAAGGTTGCCATTAATTAGCATTTGGCCTCATTAGGTGATGCGACGAACAGAACTCAAATGCACACATAGCAATCAGACAAATCTCTCCCTCTACAAGAGAAACATATATTCTAGGCTACCATAAGATCTCTGATAATCTAATTCACGCTAATACTAACTAATGCACCTCTTTCTAATAAAAAATGATCTAAATTAGTACAATCTCACAACGTTAGGCTAGCTTAAACGTGGGGGCTTGGACTCAAGGACACTGCCACAAATGGGAGTTAATTGCCAGCATCATAGCCTGGTATATTTGGACTGCGAGATGTAGCCATGTTATTGACCTTCTGAATGTATCCAGAGTGGAGACTATCAAGGATCTGGACAAAGATCATTCACACTTTGCAGGAGATGGGAGAGGATGCAAGGCAGCTTTGAGAGGATGAGGAAGAGAAGAGAGGCTTTTCTGCAAACATGGGATTCGTGCACTTTCTTCCATACTTTCTCTCATATGGTTTGGCATTACAGCCCACCGGATTGGTTATTCACACAACCATTGTATTTGCGATGTACTCAATTACTCTTCACAGAGTTCTTTGCACTTCATATTTTACCTCAGGTTATTCGCCGAGGTGTTATTAATAGATATGTCTTTTCTTGGAACAACCAAAAAATACACACTCACATAGTTCCATCCTGAGAGGATGTGAAAGGATAGACCTCTTGAACACAGAACAATTTAGAAAAGCATTGAACCCAAATGGAACTTCAATGAAAAAAAGGTCCAAAGGACATGCCTGAAGCCTTTCTGGTATATCCAGCATATTGTTGCTAGTCCCTTCTCCTGTGCAAATCTCTGTTTCTTCATTGGAAAGATCCTCTGAAATGTCTTCAACCGGTACAAACCTTTGTTTGGTTTTTGGCGTTCTTTGCCAGCCTGTTGCATTTCGCCTACCTCGTTTCTGGTTATTTTGCCTGTCTCAATGAAAAGGGATGTTTGGAATGATGAACAGAATTGATGCATATGTATAGTATTATGTGCACAAGGCTATTTCATTAATGATTATTGTTAGGGATACAAGAAAGACCTTGAGGATGTGCCTGTAGCCTTTTCAGACTCTCTTTCATTACTACAAAAAACTGCATCATGGATAACATCAGCCTTGAAAAAGGATTTGTCTTGAAAATTGAAAAGTCAACTTTGCAGCAACCACTAAAGATCACATAAAGAAGGATTTTATTCCATGGTTATTAGGTACAGCTTCCTACGATACCATCTATGTCACTGCAGGTTTTGTTTCATGACTACTAGATAGAGCTTCCCACAGTACCATATATATATTGCATCTTGGTATCACATGATAATACCTCTATGTTTTGCCCCACCGTCTCCACCATGGCCTTCCAATGTTTTAACTCCCCAGGACTTCTTGGTATCTGTAGACAACTTTCCCTTACCCTGTAGTCCATTTAGTATTCAATCTCTATTTGCACAATAAGAAATTCAAAATCTTGATTATTGCAGAACTTACAGCCTTATAAAAAACCTCTTGATTTGAATCTCTCTCAGCATTCCTTTGGCTTTTGAACCTGGCACAGCTGATACTTGCATCAGACCACCTTGTGATCATAAACTTCATTTAGGTTGAGATCACAATAAGAAATCATCAGATACTTTCAGAATCTACATGCAAGACATTCACTGATTCTCTGCCACAACTTGGGGTCTGTGCCTCTTTCATGCCTCGAGATTCTAAAAATGAGAAGACAAGTCATGCATCACAATGTTGCACCTCCCCAGTTTCACAAAATCCCAGTTCCCTGCCTGAAAAGAACACATTCTCTGCAGCACAAGCCTGTGCTTCCTTTTTTCCCCAAGGTGATTGATTTTATTAATCAACGCATTAATTGAATAAACCAAGTTCCAAATAAAACAAGCCCTGCATAGGGCAACAATGATAATGCAGAAGACAATAGAGTTACTCTCTCTCAGGAGAATGTCTAGTACAAGGGCCATGTGAAATGCCACTCTGGTGGTCTATAGTACCAAACTGTATATGGCTCCAGGTGTAAGAAAGTGCCCAAATCCTGTGTACCAAGAAATGCCTCCCCCCTCCTCTTGCAGCACTCTGAGCAACCCTATGCTTCCTACCTTTTCTTGGCCTGCATTACCATTCAATATTCTCAGATCCAATTCTAACCTCAGCTTTTAGTCCCCAACGAGTAGGGGTCTTTTACCATGAACAGCTAGTAACCCTTCCTGGACAGTTCTCAAGTCCTTACTTGTGGTTTGTAGAATCCTACATTCAAAGACCACAGATGGCTTTCATGATACAATTGAGCCCCTTAGCAACCATGTGAAACAACATGATAATCCTCAAAAGAAATTCAATGTTTCTTCTTCTGCCTAAAAATAAGTTCCTTTATTAGTTAAGAGCAAACACTATAATAACCTATACAAGTAAAAGGTCCCCATGCCGATCACGCTGTAGGGTGACGAAAGTATTTACAAACATGAATGTTATGGGGCATCCACATATTTTGGATTCACACTAAGTCAAATGCTAGTACTTCCTTGAGATTGTAGCTGAAAATAAGAATACATGGTATTTTGATAGCAATGCTTCCAAGCACGCAAATAATGCTTCATGTGCAACCAAGGGCATTGGACAAATTCCCATTGTTGTAGTAAATGGGGATGTCATCATGCTTCAAAAGGTCTTGTATGTGCCAGGAAAAAAGAAAAATTTGCTTTCAATTTCAAGTAGGTGCTAGTTTTAAGGTTAAACTCTATATAGATTGGTGCAGTATCTATGATTGTAGCGATGGGGATGCTCTCATTGTCATAGGCACATTGTACAATGGCCTTTATCAACTTGATTTGTATGAGAAGAAAGCATCAGAGAATGCACTATAGGTTGGTGCCACTATTATGGATGACACAAAGTTGTGGCATACTCAATTTAGTCAGCTCAACTATAACAATTTGTTTAGAAAAGCAAAAACATGGTCTCCCTGTATTGAAAGCACCTACCAATAATGTATGTGAGAGTTGTATACATGGCAAAATGCATCGTGCCTCGTTTCCCAAAAGTAGATTTCTGCATGCTGATTAGAAATTATAGCTTGTGCCTGGTGATGTTTGTGGACCCATGCATATCAACTCCATTGAGGGATACTTGTATTTTGTGACCTCCATTGATGTCATGACCTATCATCACTCGGTATATGCATTAAAGCGCAAATCAAAGGTGTTTCCATGCTTTGAAATCTTCCTGGCCCTGGCTAAAAACTGAAGTGGTTACAAGCTGATTACTCTACACGCTAATCAAGGGGGAATATATGTCATGTAAGTTATAACACTTTCTTGACTTATTGTACTATATCTTACACACCTCGACAAATGGGTATGGCTGAAAGAAAAAAATAATCGAGGGGGGAATATATGTCATGTAAGTTTAACACTTTCTTGGTTGAAAGGGGCATTAAACATTATTGTACATTAGCATGGTACTACCATAATAGATTATGTACTTGCTCTGCCGATGCTTACCTCATATCCAAGAGCTCTTAGTCTCATCATGTCTTCTAGAGTTGCAATGGATCATGCCCACTTATTATCAACTACAAATCTCCAATTTACTAATGTGCAAAACCTATTTGGCGACCCACCAACGCCCAAGATACTTCTTCTCTAAACAGAGAGGATATCTATAAGGCCAAGATCTTCACACTGTGCACTACAAGAGCTCACCCAGCAGATCAACAGTGCTTTACACACAGCAACAAGTGCAACTTTACCACGCTCATGGTCTACACAGAGAACCTCCACTGAGGTGATATCTCGAAACAGCTAGTATGATGACAAGTGCCGCAAGACTAGAGCTCGCCCATAGAGAGAGGTAGGATTGAGATCCACAACCCCCATAAGCACAACTACTTATCAAACACTTCACATAGCAAAAGAAGAGGGCATTCTTTGCCCAATTGGAAAGAGACCCGTACCACTTGTTTTTTAGACAAGATTCTAGAGAAGCTTGGAGGCTTTTCAAAGAGCATTATCCAGCCACACCCATTACATCCCTCCATACATGGGAGCAATATGCAACCAAACTCTACGCAGTAGTAGATCAACCTATCATGAGGACATGTATTTTTGAAACTTCACTTAACATGTGGATGAATTTTTAATCACATGGTTAAGTAAATGTTGCACATGTGAGGTGTAACTAGGGTTAGAGTAAATTTACGAGTCCAAGACCTGAGAAAATCACAAGATATCAAAGGCAAAAGTTACTATAAGTTATGCCGCATAAGTACTTGGTGCCAATTGTTGACCTAGGTCATTCATTTGACCATAAGTGTCAATTGGTGACACTAGAGAAGTGGCATTTAATGGTACCTAACACCAATCTGATGGTCAAAGATGGCACAGAGACACTCAAGGATGGAAGTTGCCAAGCCAATTTAATTATTGGCCAATCAAATTATTTTTCAGGGCACCGAAATCATTATTAGATTAATTTTCAGTATTTAAAGATTGAAAATTAATATTTAATTATGGATAGTGCTGAAAACCATTTGGAAAGGCTGCCACTTGTCAAAAATGCCCATGCAAGACTAAAAAACGTCTTTAGAGACTGAAGAGAGGCATTTTTAGTGTGTTCAGCCTGCAAGAGAGAGGGAGAAGATGTTGTTGGTCTGATTTACAGGCATTGGAGGACCTTCTAAGGCAGCTAGGGGTAGGATAAGACCAATCAACAGCAAGTGACAACATCTACAGGCTGTAATAAATGACTGCTTTTCTTCAGTTCTTTGCCTCTACAAGCTATTGAGACAGGGCAGCAACAATAAATGACAGATTTTCTTCAGTTCTTCGCAAAGAAAGTCTGAATTCTCTCTCTCCTCAACATTCTCTCTCATCTTCCAGCCTTACTATGGCCTTGCTCGGAAGATTACAGCATTGAGATCACCATAGGCTGAGAAATTTCAGATTTCTCTGCTGTAAACCCTAATCTATAGCAGAAAGTAGGGTTTAGCAGCAACCTTGAGAAGCGTGCCAAAAATTGGAAGCTC
This sequence comes from Lygodium microphyllum, assembly GCF_053477565.2. NCBI lineage: Eukaryota > Viridiplantae > Streptophyta > Polypodiopsida > Schizaeales > Lygodiaceae > Lygodium > Lygodium microphyllum. Next base: position 123,982,926 of record NC_141154.1, read on the forward strand.
CAAGACTTGGATTCAACAAGGCTGAAGCTATTTTTAGCCTATTCAAGTGGACGGACCAAAAATCATTGAATTTGGGGAATTTTTCATCTTCATCAAAGCCCGTGAAGGCCAATTGATTGCCAAATCAAGGGGAAAACCAAATTAAAGACTCGCTGGTCATTTTGGACAGCAAGCGAAGTTAAAATACCGAAAGGGATTGGGAGAATCCCATTGTACATCAACTTATTCTTCAATTAAGTTAAATAAATACCAAAAGGGCGCCAATTTTGGGGCCAACAAGGTGTCCAATTTCCAAGATCATATGGTAAAGTATGCATTTCAATTTTGTGAATTTGTTAATTGTTGTAAATAGTGCTTAATCAAGTTATTTACCACCCTATCCAAGGAGGAAGGCTGGTTACACAGCCACCTCTATGTAATCCACTAGAGCCTTGCCCAAAGACCACCACCTTCTTTACAAAGAGTAGGATCTAAGATGCTAATGACAAATTCAATAGCGAAAAAGCACAAGATGACAATGGATTTGTAGCCAAGTACTTGATTCATGCTAAGGGCCCTTAGTACGACTTCGATTCACTTTGGTGGTGACAAATTGAGCTCTAAATTTGATTATCACCAAGACTTGGCCTCTTGAATTCTCTAAAATCCCCAAATTTCAATAACTAAATTTCAAGTGCTAGGCCTCCAATTTCAGAGCACCCTTCCTAGGGAGGCTAGTAAACCAATTTGGCACTTCATCATCTCAAACAATGTCAAGAGCTCTTACACATACTATAATTGAGAGAGAGATACCCCTCTTAGTGTGCCATATGTCATGACCTAAGAAGAAATGAAGAAGCTCCATATTTGTCATCTCAAAGTTCGCATGAAGTATCATGGAATTCAACACTGGGCCATTGTGCAAAACCTTTGGCAACCAACCATGCCTTGTGTGTGTCGAGTATACTATCACTAAGAGACTTGGTCTTACAGACCCACTTGACTCCAATCACCTTTTGATGATGCGAGAAGATTAACTCATATGTAGTAAAAGCTAGAAGTTATGAATGTTATAAGAGCCCAATCTATGATAAACATATATGAGTTTTCTTGTACAGGCAAAGTCCTTACTACCAAGTAGTAATGTGCATAAGCTCGTGCATCATCATTATTTCCTAATCTTGGTTTTGTTGAGAACTTCAAGGATGCATTGTTGCAACTTGTGCCTTGCTTTGATGTCACCCACTTCATATTTTCCAATGCATAATGGTTTTATGTATATTCTTTTCATTTTAGGGTGTGCGATTTATCATTACACAGTCCATAGGCTAAAAAGCAAAGGGCTGATGGTTGAAGGTCGAGAGTGATAATGTTCAAGGATGAAAGATGCACTAAACAATAGGCTCTATTTATAGAGGACTTTTGTGCCTTTGTCTTGCTATTTAAGAATAAAGCCATTATTTTTGGTAGTTTAGCATGCTTTTTGGAGATGTTTAAAGGAGAGCTAATTAGAAGCCATTGCATAACAATTATGTATTAGTGCAAATCCTAGTATATTAGTGGCTAAACCTTCCCCCCTCCCCCCTAGCAGTTTGGCCGAAATAGGATTGTGCCCAAGAAGGTAAATAAATAAGGTCTCCATGTTCTTCTATTCCTAAAAGATCCCACCCCAAAGAAACCAAGGCATCGAACCAAGGGTGTCTTGAGGGGCTATTAGAGATTTGGTCATCTCCAAGATAGGCAAAGCATGGTCAGGGTAGATTAGGGCAGTTTATATAGCATCACCATGTACAGGAGCAGTTTGGGTAGTAGTTTTAACTTTTGGATAGTTGCAAGGTTTGGGTAGTGATTAGGGCAGGCTAGACATGTTGCCATGCTAGTTAAGATGGACAACATTGTCGTGTGGTAGGCAAAGCATTTGTTATAGGCGGTAGTTGTGTTTATATAGTTGGATAGTTGCAATAGTTTGGACTTGGTCATTATTTTATTATTTTTTGCCCTATTTGGGGCAAGCTTGTCCCCAGTCACATTCACTCGTTTTTTGTTCATATTGAGAGAGAGTTCTCCCATTCACAGCCCTTTGTACATATTGCCTTATCTTTTCAGCATACATTTATTGCAGCCTTCAACTCTCTCTTTTCTCTCTCCTCTCTCTCTCTCTCTCTCTCTCTCTCTCTCTCTCTCTCTCTCTCTCAGTAAGGGTATGGGTTTTGTAGCTATACCATGGCGTTGGAGCCAAAAACACCTATATAGGGAATAGTAGTGACTCTGAGCTCAGCTTGGTTTCCACTGTACGTGTGATTCCCTATGCTCAATGGTGAACCCTCACATGTGCAGCGTCATGAGGGTGTAGTCTTGAGATATGGCTCAATGTTGTATCTCTCGATATCATGAATACAAAGATTCCTTATTGATATATCTTGTGTGCCATTTTGTGCCTCATGACAAGTTATGACTAGAAGTCCCGTGAAGGTCCATAACACACACCCCCCCCCCAACCCCCACCCACCCACCAACCAAAAGAAACCAAGGGTGCCTTGAGGGTTTGCCCAATGGTCTACCGTGTGTTAGAGATTTGGTCATCTCCAAGATGGGCACAAGCATAGTTAGGGTAGATTAGCGCAGTTTATAGAGTATCACCATGTACAGGTACAATTTGGGCAGTAGTTTTAACTTTTGGAAAGTTGCGAGGTTGGACAACACTGTCGTATGGTAGGCGAAGCATTTGTTATAGGCGGTAGTTGTGTTTATACAGCCAGACAATTGCAATAGTTTGGACTTGGTCGTTATTTTATTATTTTTTGCCCTATTTAGGGCAAGCTTGTCCCTAGTCACATTCACTTGTTTTTTATTCGTATTCTCCCATTCACAACCCTTTGTACATATTGCCTTCTCTGTTTAGCATTCATTCATTGCAGTCTTCAACTCTCTCTCTCTCTCTCTCTCTCTCTCTCTCTCTCCGCCCACCCCCCCCTTCCCTTCCTTAGGGCCCCATGTTCACTTCTTTCTTTTAGTCTAATCATACACTTCGGCATCCAATGCACTTTGACATGGTATTAAAGTAGTGTTAAAGGGCTGATTGCTCGTGGGTAGACTTGAGTGTTTTCCATATGCTCTCTTATGTGCTATGAGAATGGTCCTCTTTATTAACTAGTTTCAAAGTAACTTAATGCACTCTAGCGGTGTCTATCAAAATACTCTCAAACAATGTGCAAGTGGAGACAAAAGAAAGGTTGTAGGGTAGATGAGGGACACATAACAAGGCATGGGAAGAGAAGAAAGCATATTCACCAAAAAACTCGTTCCTCTTGGAAGAGCATGTCACGCTATCACTAACCTTACCCATCTTCTCCTTTCAGAATACACATTTACCAAGAGAGAATCATGTGCAAGGGAGAATAGTTATGCTTGCATGTCAAACTATCACCAACTCGATATTCTTGTTCTTGCTTATATAACTCTTCTCATCATTTTTCCTTTTCAATTGCATTAACGCTAACCAAATGGTCTAACAACTCACTAGAACTGGTCACAAAGAGTGAGCCAAGAAAAAGGGAGGAAGGAAAAGAAAGTTAGAAGGGGAAAAGAGAGAGGCAAGAAAGTGAAAAAGTTTATTGATATTACATTAGATCCTCTTATACTCATGGAAAGATTCAGCATCACTCTCAGCAAAAGCTCACATTCACACATACCAATTCACATGTGTAAATACAAGTCAATGTTGGGAAATAGACCTACCTATCCTAATAAATCGTATGGGCTCAGACTTTGAAACAAAGTCAACCTAAGTTCATTTGAACAGTAATTATCCAAGTCAGCCCATGAATATGTAAAGTTTCCAAGGCCAAAGACAGTAAATGTCATGACATCATCACTTTCAATTCCGCATGTCACACTTGACCTAAGCCACCATCAAATTTGTTATAATCGATATTCTTTATTGTCTAATTTGGGTTAATAAAAGATTGACCTTACAATAAGAATTGGAAAGACCAAGCATGGATGCTCAGTTTAATTAGATCTTAGTGAATGCTCCCAAAAAAAAAACCAAAAAAAAAAAAGTTTTCCAAGAAAAGACACACACCCCCAAAAGCCCACGAGGGGTAGCACCTCAACTCCAAACATTAGTTTGAGAGCAATTCAGTTTCTTTAACGAATGCTTGATTTATTACCACATCCAAAACTGCGCACATTGGTTTTTATTCTCCGCATCTTATCAAGGTTTCTACGGTGAGAACATGTAAGAGAAACGCTTAGATGTTTCAGCATGCAAGACCTTTCCAGACATCTCGATGATCAAGAGACAAAAATGCAAACCGATCAGCAGAACAAAGACGAATGTCCACCAAATGGTTCACAATGCGAAGCATTGCGATGCGCAAGGATGCGCCATATTAGTTATTTTAAGCACGCGATTGTATCTCGATGAGGAGGAGACAACACATGCCAACCGATTCAGCAAAATAAGCACGAATATTCATCAACGCGCACACACCTTTTTCTCGCAGCTGAAGTAGGCAGAATAACTGCACGGCCATGGGAGTACTCATCATCGTCATTATCATCATTCTGGCGCACTGCTTTGCCATCTGTGTGAACGGCCGGGGGGGAACGGTCATGCAAAGAAGGGAGACCAACGTTAAAGAAGGAGAGAAAAGGAGCCTTTAAGCTTACTATTGTGTCCCGTCATGGTATGGACGCGCCTGTGCTTCCCGTCGGGCGGATGCATGTCTGAGTCCGAGCTGCTGCTGCTGCTGCTGCTAACGATGCCGGGCCTGAGGCCCATGGTGCCGGAAGCTAGGGTTTATAAATACGATAATGGAGCTTCTGCAGTGTTTCGACAGAGAACTGGCAGAGAACAAGCCTGCCTACATTACATGCCTATAGTAGTGGTAGCTAATTGAGCTAGCAGCTAGCTGCACGCACTCCTGCAAGGTGGCGAGTCTTTGATCATAATGCCCTTTTTTCCCCCTTGTGAATGTGCTTTTTGTTATCCCCCCCTTTCTTCCAAGGGCCTGTTCACACTTGGCGCAATAGTGTCCATGCAAGGCTATCATAGAAAGTTTTACTTCCCACTATATTTCCACATTGCGAACTACCACAAATCATAAATTTTGGCAACAAAGAGACCATATACCTAGCTAGTCGTGGCTAGGGGTAGGGGGTTACTAGCTTGAGATAGGGTCCAACAATGCCCTACCCGCTATGTATGCAATGCCTCCTCCAAGGAAAAGCTCGTGATGTTGAACATTATAGGGAAGAAAAACAAATCATTTTCCCACATGAAAAAATATCAAAAACTTCTACTGTATAGCCTAGGGTTTGAACCCACACACCTAAGAAACTCACCTACACTCTCAACCATTAGGGATTGGCTGTGTGGTACTCTTTGGGATATTTGTTGCTTAGTCATTGAACGGTTTTCCTTCAAAAGTGATTACTCACACACTTGATCTACAATCATGCCAAGATGTCTAGCCTTGTCTAGAATAGTCATGCTACTCCCTAGTTGACATAGCAAACATGCCAACAATTTCTCAATGTCAAGCGACTACAATGAGTCTCACATGGATATTTGAGGAAGAGAATTCCTTAAATTTTAGTATTTTCACAAAACTCCCTTGCAATGCTCACTTTACTTACCACACTTACAAAGAGACTTGCATGAACCATCGCCTATTGCAAGGTGATTCTTCATGATGGTTACCACACGAGCTCCTATAATCATTATGATTTAGAAAAGTCTAGAACTAAGGTGTCTTCCATAGAACAAGCAATCTATGAGGTTCCAACTTCATGCTAGACTACCCATATAGTATTGAACCTAATGTGAAAATAGAAGTATTTGTGACAATGAAAATCTTCAATCCTTTTTGCTTATGATAAACTCAAACATGCATTCATGGAAATATAGTACCCAAGGTGAAATTCCCAAAGATGCATATGAAGAAAATCTCAATCATTCAATTTGTCATATCTTATTCTTGGAATGTCATGGTGACACCCATGTAGCCCTATTATCAAATAATCGCATTTATTTCATATATTTGAGTCTTGTTAAAGTCACAAATGGACCAATGCAAATGCAATCTCTAAATGACAAAGTCCTTAGATAATTATATAGAGTGCTTGGGCAAAATCTCACAAAATCTATCAATATCTAGCCATTTGAAGATCACACCATTTGTATTATAAAATTTAAAGTTAAGAAAATTCTAGTGCTTCTAAAGAGTGTGTTAAGAAAGAGAAGGAAGCAATGGTGGGATGCGGAGTAGAATCTATGGAGTGCAAGAGAGTTGAGAGAGAGAACATAAAAGAGTTATGTGGGTACAATATGAATGGTACCCTTATTCTTTACTACGATTACTTCTATATGATTGTATAATGTGTATGTATACAATGGGTGCTTACTTGGCTATAGACCATTGGCCTTTACTCCAACAACCTTCCACTTAAAGGCCGATGCACCTTTATGGGACTATAAGAAGAAAGTGAATATACTATCCAATGCCCATCAACGCTTTGCACTATGCAAAGCACTCCGAAGGTAAACTATTTGTGAGAAGATTTGCAAGATTGACATCCATATGGATCTTAACATATGCTTGTACTCAAGCACCTCCTTTGTGAAGTGATACTTAACCTCAATATGCTTTATCTTTACATAAAAAAAAAGACTGGCCAATTTAATGGCACTCTAACTATCACAATGCAATGTAGACACCTCTCTTATAATGCTCAAGTCTCCTTTTATACAACTAAACCATATAGCTTCCTTACATACCTTAGTGCCTATAGCATACTTTATCTCAGTGGTAGATGAAGTCGTAGGTGGCTGCAATTGAGAGACCCAAGAGATTACACCACATGTGAAAGTGAAGGCAAACTTGTAGTAGACTCCTAGAGTCTACAATCCCTGCAAAATCAATATATACATATCCAAGAACATATCCATCATTCCTTCTAAAGTATATACACATAGACCTAGTGCCATTCAAGTATCTCATGATACTCTTTACCACTTCCCAATGCTTCTTGATAGGGTTTGCCATATACACCATATACTTGCTAACCACTCCCACTGCATAGGCAATGTCTAAATGTGTGGCAACCATGGCGTACATCAAGCTACCAACTACGTATACATAAGAAGCCTTAGCCATTTAAGGCTTCTACTCATATAACTTGGGGCTACCTTATTGGCTAAGTTTAGAACATGGAAACAATGGAACACTAATAGCCTTCCCCCTTTCCGTATTTGAAACGCTCCAATACCTTACCAGTGTGTTTCTTCTAAGGAAAGTAGAGTATCTTTTTGTCTTGATCTCATATTGTGTGCATACCAAGAACATGACTAGCATTACCCAAGTCCTTCATGCGAAAGGTTTCGTGCAATGCATCCACATCCATGACTAACTTCCCAGCAATCAACATGTCACCCACATAAATATTCAAGATTATAATGTTGCCATCCCTAGCCTTCCTCATCCATAAGTATAATGAGTCTCTCCCCTAGTGTAGCCTTGAGACCACATAAAGACATCAAACCTTTGATATCATTCCATGGAAGCCTGTGTCGATCCAAATAAGCTCTTATGCAACATACACATCAACTACTCCTTGCCTTCCACAACAAACTCTTTGGGTTGCAACATTTAAATAGCCTTATACAAGTCTCCATACAAGAAAGCAATCTTAACATCCATCTACACCTTCTCTCTAGCAACATGTAAATATCCATATGCAAGTCTCCATATAAGAAAGTGGTCTTTACATCCATCTACACCTCCTCTCTAGCAATCAAAGCAAGAACTATACAAAGGGTGGTCATCTTGACTACTGGTGAGAAGATCTCATCAAATTCAATCCCCTTCTCCTACTTAAATCCTTCAGCCATCAACCTTGCCTTATACTTAGGCAATGCATCACATGGAGATACCTTTAACTTAAAAATCAACTTGCATGGCTATGCATATTTTTCCTTAGGTAAAGGAGCTAACTCCATGTAGCACTTTTTTCCAAAGAATCCATCTCTAACTACATAGCTCTCTTTCACTTATGACCATGATATAGTTTAGAGATAGAGTATATCTATTTGGCAATCTAGAAGCCCTCGTAGAGTAGCATGAAATTGGCTCAATAGGAGCCTTTAGTTGTCCCATTTGTCTATCCTATAAGACACGAGATTTTCCTCCATTTTGTAGCACTCCCACCCCAACATTAGTTGGTTGTCCAAGCCTTGATGCATGTGGAACAAGTCGTGTAATTTGCTCATGTGCTAGAGCTTCCCATCTTCTTAAAACACTACTCTACAAATCTTACACTACAAGATATAAGTCTTATACCGACGTTAAAAGCGACGAAAATGTTCATAAAGAAATTTGCCACCGTCGTCACAAAAAACGTCGTTATTGGCGACGCCATAGAATAGTCAATATTAGTGTCGTTATCAGTGTCACTGTTTGTGTCGGTATCAACGTCGATACCGACGCTAATAACGATGCTTTGCAATACATTTTGCGACGCTAATAGCAACGCGTGCAGTAAATTTGCGGCGCTAATAGCAACGGTAACAGGGAAAAAAATTGTGGCAAGGCAGGTGCTTTATTTGGGCCACACAAAATAGTTTCAGTAATGTGTACAATGCTCGTGTAAATGAAGGCAAAGTGTACTTAAATCATAACACTAATACATGAAATAAATACATGATCGCATCATGAAATAAATACATGATCGCATAATGAAAGCGATTTGTACAATCATGGCAAGACACTACTACTACATAGAAAATGTCTACACAGATTACGTGACAAAAAAAGAAGGGTATGTGAGCTCCAGGGATCCAAGGGTGAGCTATAGATCCTCGCCATCCGAAACCTCATCCCGCCGCAAAGGAGCATCGAACGAACTCTGCAAAAAAAAAAAAAACTACACATCAGTCCACCATACAATAATGCATTCTAATTAAACATAGTAACTACGGACAAGAAAGATGAGTAACTTACAGGGCCGTTGTATCCATACAATCGGTTGATCAAAGCAGTGAGACCGTGCCTCTCTGCATATCGAGTCTCAAGGTCGGTGGGATCGCAGTTTGTAATGGAGTGCTGCAAAGAAAAGAAAATACAACTGTTAGAAACACGATTGTCAGTACAAAGGATATTGCAAAAAAATAAGCAAACAGAACAAAATAAAAACTTACAAAGTCCTCCAGATATGTCCTGTGGCCGCCACTCCCAAGATAATGGACCACTCCGGCCTCTAGTCGTGCCCTCGCCGCCTCGCACTACTGTCTCTAACGTCTTGGAGAATCTGTAGCCTCCTCCTTGAGTCGACGCCAGACATTCACGTCTAGCCACTCAGGCTTTGAAGCCCTACTCTTGAGTGCCTTGCGTGCGTCCGATCATTTGTGTGACATGTATGCACGAATGCACTCCATCATCCAGCCCATAGAAAACCTATATGCTGCGGCTGGTACCGGAAACTCCTCATGCAAGGATGCTACTATATAGTCCTTGCTCCCCTCTGGTACATTCTTCTAATGATCCAAGACATTGCGCCGAAAAACTTGTTAGTACAACTCTCTCATGCGAGCCATCACCCTCCTCCCCTCATCATTCATGATGATGGTTCCTGACCTATCATCTACAAGGTTATCCCTCTGGGGTATGCCTAAGATGGGTCCTCTCCCACCTATGACCACGGTCTTGGGTATATCCAGGAGACCCCTGTACATCTAGTGTAGTTACCGGGGTAGTATCTCTTGGAGTAGCACCCATAGGGATACCACCTGCGGATGACTGAGCAAAAGCCAAAGTGACTGGAGTAGACGTTCCCACAGGTGTGACAAATCTAAGAGGTGATGCAACTCCAGTAGAACGACGAGATAGAGGCATTGCGTCGGTACCTCCACAGCAACCACCTGAGCCACGCTCTCTCGAACCGCCACGAGAGCGAGGAGTAACATTTGTATCCCGAGCCGACCGCGGGCTCACTGCATCCGAATCTCCTCGGCATCCCCCTGAACCACTCCCTCCGTCTGGCCTAAGTCTGGAGCGTCGACCTCATCTGCTAGAAACTAAAGCATCAGAGCGTGTCGAAGTAGATCTAATAGAGTGACCTGATGGTGTCTGAGACAGCTCTTGGTCTGCCATATCTCTGAATCTTGCCATCTGATCTGGAAACATACGCATGAAGATCTCCTGTAGCTCCTCGTCGCTCATCCCTCGACATCGTGATGATCTAAATATCCACAAAGGTCACCTGCACAGACAAAAATTGATGTTAGCATAATCAATATAAATCATACAAAGCATGGTAATATAAATCTTTAAAAAATGATATTACTTAAAATGCATATCTTATATACCCTTATAAGCGATTCATCAACGAATTGAGTAGGTGGATGCTCCAAGTATGAAGTACCCTATGGTCCCATGTCAATCTCCTGACACAACTCCACATACACTGGAAGGTCAATAGACATGTCACCACAAAAGGATGAGTCCACCTCATTCTCAAAGAATTCTTAGACTCATGTATTTCCATCATTGTTACCTGATGTTGGCTCCTCTACATGCTCCAAGCTTTCGGTGGCCTCCACCCCTTGCAATATTGACCCCTCTATTTGCATAATGTCCTCATCTATGCGCTCGGAACATCGCTTTGATCATTTACTCTCGCACTTCGAGGAGCTAAATGTATAACGTACTACCATCGAGGTTGTCGGGGGTTTGGATAGAAAATTACATGTTCACAATCACGTATAAGAGAGATTTAACTATTGTGACATGTACCATGCCGTAATACAATTAAAAAACACATGAGTTCATGTACCTGTTCACAATGGGTCGGCAACACAAACGTGTCGCGCAAATCCGTCTATTTTTTTTCAGAATCTATTTCGAGAAATCCAAATGGATCTCATCGAACTGTTGCTCTAGCTTCTTCAAGTACCACTTTGAACCACTGCACATCGAATAGGATCATGGGGAAGCTATGGTAATCCACCCTGAGAATACTTTGCAAGTTCCCAAAATACTCCATCTCATCTATAACCATGTTTGGATCCATTGCTCGTCGTCGACTTGACAACTCCCACTCCCCGGTTGAGACCTCCATCCACTTCGTGAGACGCTGTGCTTAAAGCTCCATGCAACCATCGCATTGACATAAACCACGGCATCTCCTCCATGCCCTAGGGATATCGAATCGGTCAATGGCATGTACTACGTCGAAATTCAAATCGTGCTTCTTCTTGATCTTTCCTAGCTTGCTAGTACCTAGCAAGTCACGTCTCCGTAGAGGCATGGTGCAACATACAAAAGTGATTCACTTTCTCCTCCATTGCAGCATCCATTCTTTTTTTTACCCCATTTCCAACCACCACATCTCGGGTCAGTCTATCATCGTCCTTCAGCGACCATAGCATATTGTTGTCTAAATCCACCATTGGTAGTCATTGTGGAATATGCACAGGTCCAGTAATCCTGCCCATATGTGCTCCAAGAAGAACATCCATCACATATGGACATGTCCATCAATCTCCACTTCATCTACAAAATGCACAAGAAGGGGGATTTGTATTGTGAGCATGCTGGCAGGCAGGTATTTCTCAAAGAGACAGACCATCTCCACTGCTCCCCGCCTCGCGGATTCAATAGAGAACGTCTTAATCTCATTTTGTGAGATCCATTGCACTAAAGTTGACAACCTGTAAATCGCCCCGTATATTTCTGGAGTAAGGCATCCTACGATCGTGATCGGTAGTACAAACTACCACAAACAAGGAAGCATTATGAACAAGGAATACACTCCAAATAGCAAAATACGCAGGCCACTTACAATCCATTCGTAGTACAAACCTAACATATCTTATGCCAATCATGGGATTTTAGCCCTAATAAGTAGTCATCTTTAGAAAACGCAGACATGAGAGAACGCATCATACTTGTTGGAGTGCGGATAGACTTGACTATTTGCTTCACAATGCACTCTTCTTTAGTTAACATAACCCAAGGAGCGTGAGGTAGCTGCAAGCGACCATCAGCACTCGACTGCGGCCAAAGCACCTCCATCTTGCCTACCTCCTTCAAATCCATTCATGCCCTTACAGTGTCTCTGTTTCCTGTGATGTGCTCCCATAGCAAGATGCCCATGTTCTTGAAAATATGCATGGGATCCAAAAAGTGGTTGATCTGTAAGTGATTTCAATATGGCAACTCATAGAAAACTAAGAACCGTCGTATTCCGTTTGGATGTGACTCTGTGAGGACTATTTTCAGCTCGTACTAGCTTTGGGCATTCATACGTGCTGGAGGTCGTCCAAGAAAACCTTCCCTGAGTTCATGACCCTCTAGCAAGAAAGCAGCATGTCTTTGATATACCATCTTCTTCATGGTTCGTGACCTTCGGGAGTCTAACTGTGGCCCACACAATGGACATGCATGATAACCTAAGGTAACCAGACCTGTCCCAATATCTCTATCTAGTGAATACAAACTTGAACGAGCTATGCTAGATATTACCAACAAGAACGGAAGTATATTTACCTGAGCACTCTCCGAATCTTGAAAAGTCATGCATGGTCCACATGAGAATGGCTCGAATATTGGCCGACTGTCGACCATTGTGCTTGCTCATATCTTGCACGGTGATCCTCTCCTCCCACAAAATCTTAAGCTCATCGACTAATGGATGAAGATACACGTCCATATTTTTGACTTTGTAGCGGCCAGGAATGAGCAAGCTAAGGATGAGATGTCCTTTCTTCGTAGAAAGCCATGGATGGATATTGTAGTTGACAAGGACTATAGGCCACACACTGTAAGAAGTTGAGCGCAGACCGAATGGGTTCACGCCATCCATAGCAAGACCAAGCCGAAGATTCCTTGGCTCTCGGGCAAAGCCTGGAAAGGTAGAGTCAATGTGGCTCCATGCGTGTGAATCAACTGATATTTGTTGAACTCCATCTATGGACCTATTCTGCGCATACTACGTTGTCAAGCTCGGCATGCCGGACTTATGAAACATGTGGTTTATGCGGGGGATAAGCAGAAAGTGTTTAAGAACTTTTTGAGGGATGGTTTGCCCTTGTAAGTCTTGTCGATACCTGTGATCACCACACTTTGGACATGTCTCCATAGTCTCGTATTCTCCTCGAAATAGTATGCAATCGTTGATACATGCATGGATGCTGTTGTAGTCCATGCCAAGCTTTCTAAAACATGTCGCACATCATCATGAGACTCATGCATGGTATTTGTAAGTGGTAATATATGATACTTTAGTAACCTGAAAAAAAATCATAAAACACCTTGAAAAAGCACAAATATTTTTTATGATAGTGTCGAAAAGAAATCAATGAAGCGTACGTACAGGGTACCTGAACAACTCGAAGGTTGCGTGTCTCCTCTGGTATTGACAGTATAGATTGGGTAGTACCTTCCAAGTGGTGGATTGGCTCAGGCACTCCATCCATCACACGCCCATGAACTCTTATAGCTGGTTGCAAAGGGTGCACTCCTCCTTAGGATGAGACGTCACCTCCTTGGATAGAAAATTTGCAGCCACACCCAATGTTTTTGTATATGGTATTCAATTAGCTTGCGAATACAATGCATGATTGATATACACTTTTCTTATCGTTTGCTTAAAATCTGAGATTACATGATCAATTATCTCAGATTCAAAGCGTCGTACGTGTTCTATAGACAATCGACATTTTCGTCTAATTGCCAGCTTACATTGAGAGCAAGGACATGAAACACGCTAATTAAGATACGCCTCGCGATCTTGAACATCACAACCTTGATCGTTTTCCATTTGGTCTAGTTACGACAAACAATTTGTTTTTGTTATCATTCTTTTTTCTTTCTTAAATTGTTTGAGAAGGGATTTCTTTTCTTGTAACTCAGCAAAATTAACGTATGTAAAGTCTCCACCCACCCACAAATTAACGTATGTCAGAGTGTTTTTCGTCTCGTGGTATTGCACCAAACCTCGCTACCACTCTCTATTTTTTATCCATTCATTCTCTTCCCTCCTTTCATCTCTCTCTCTTTTTCTCTTTCTTTATTATGTTGTATGTTTATTCCCTCTCTCTCGTTCCTTCTTTCTTTTTCTCTTCCTCTCCCTCTCTCATTTCCTTTAACAAAACATCTCTCTCTCTCTATTACTACCACTACCACTACAATAAATAAGAAAAGAAGAAAAAACAACAACGACAACAACAACAACAACAACAACTACTACTACTACTACTACAAACAAGAAAAGAAGAAAAAACTACTACTACTACCACAACAACAACAACAACAACAACAAACAAGAAAACTAAACAACAATAAACAAGAAAAGAAAAGAAAAAACTACTACTACAACTACAACAAAAAACAAGAAAACTACCACCACCACCACCACCACCACCACCACCACCACCACCACCACTACTACTACTACTACTACTATGACTACGATTACGACTACAACTACCACAACAACAAACCACTACCACTACCACTACAATAAACAAGAAAAGAAGAAAAAACAACAACAACAACAACAACAACAACAACTACTACTACTACAATAACAACAAACAAGAAAAGAAGGAAAAGCTACAACAACAACAACAACAACAAAAAGACAATAAAACTAAACAACAATAAACAAGAAAAGAAAAAAAACTAATACTACTACTATAACAACAAACAAGAAAACTACTATTGCTACTACTACAATCACGATACGACTACCACAACAACAACAAACAAGAAAATAAGAAATTAAACAACAACTACTACTACTATCACTACCACTACTACTACTACTAATACGACTACCACAACAACAACTACCGCTACTGCTACCACTACCACTACCATTATTACTACCACAACAACAAAAAACAATAAAAAAAGAAAAGAATAAATAAAACAACAACCTCTCCCTCCCTCCCTCCCTCTCTCTCTCTCTCCCTTCCTCCTCTCCCTCTCTTTCTCTCTTTCCATATTACGTTTAATGTTTTCTCCCTCTCTCTCTCTCTCTCGTTCCTTCTTTCCTTTTCTCTCTCCCTCTCCCTCTCTCATTTCCTCTCTTTCTCTCTCAATACACCTGATTTTTAACAAAAACAAGCAAAAGAAAAGGAGAAAAAACAAAAACAAAGTAAGAATGAATAATGCACTCACCGCAAAGGCCCAAGGATGGATTCGGCGGCTCCTCTTTGCGACGATGGCTTCTCTTCGCCCTCCATACACTTTCTCCTCTTTTTCGCAAACAATGGCGGCGGCAGCGAGAAGCTTTCCTTCTCCCTCTTTCTCTCTTTCTCTCCCTCTCCCTCTCAAATGCAACATGGACTTCGCTCTCCCTTTCACTCTCTCTTTCGTTCGTTCGTGTAAAATAACGCGCTCGGGTTTCAGCCCGCGTTTTTTTGTTTGAGCACCGTCGCTATTCGTGTCGTATTTGCGACCAAATAGCGACGTCGCTATTTTGCATCGGAAAGCACCATCGCTATGCCTTCGTATCCTTGTAGTGTTAACCATTTTAATTGGTTTCTTATGTATTTTATCCTGATTGAAAGTGACATCATGGCTATGTACCACCTTCGATGAAGCTCAATATGTAAAGGATCCTTGTGGGCACCACGAAAGCTCCATTTGAAGCTTTCCATTCTTGAAGTTCAAGATCGTTGATTTGGGACCCCACAAGAAATAGGCCACTTCACTTGATTCTCCATAGCCGAGAAAAATGCATTTCTTGGACTTAGGATCAAGCTTACTTCACTTGTTCTTAGGTATATGCATAAATGTCTCATAGCCAAATATATGTAAGTGATCATAACTAGGTCTTTTTTTGGATCATAAATCCTTTGGTATCTTGCTATATAGTGGCTTGTTAGGAGACTTATTGATTAAATGCATGATTATATTTACAACTTTAGCCCAAAATCTATTAGTGAGACTAGCATTAAAGAGCATACTATGAACCCTTTCTTGAAATCTATTAGTGAGACTAGCATTAAAGAGCATACTATGAGCCCTTTCTTGAAATCTATTAGTGAGACCAACATTAGAGAGCATACTATGAACCCTTTCCTAAATGGTCCTATTCATCTTCTTAGTCGCACCATTTTGAGCAAGATTCTCAAGATTTTTAACTCTCTCTTGATGTTATAGCTTACACAAAAGTTCATAAAGACAAACAAGGTATACTATCCACCATTATTAGTCCTCAAGCACTTAAGCTTATTACCTGACTAATTCTTTGCAAATGCCAATAACTTTTGAAATGCATCTCACATGTCACTCTTCTTGTGAAGAGGATAAGCCTAAATCTTTCTTATGGCATCATCTATGAAAGTGACAGTGTAAAGCTCCACCTAGTGAAACTATGGGTATTGACCCACACAAATCAAATGAATCAAGCCATTCTAATCTCTAATCTATACCTCTCTTATGTGACATTTTCATTTGTTTTCCAATTCAATATCCTTTTTGTTAACTTGCTTCTCTCATAAGAATTCCCTTTAGCATTTGACCTTCCTCTCACCATAAGTGCATCAGAGCTCTTTGACCCTACATTATTCTTTCAGTTCACATCCTTAGTGAGTAAATTGCTCTCAACATTAGCACTAAGAAGACTACTTGCAAGTGCAAAGTTACTAATGGCAATCTTGAGAGTATCCCAACTCTCAAGAAAGGTGACTAACCATAACATGGCCTTCATTGAATCATGAAAGAAAATCTTCTAAGATGTCAACTGGCTAAAAATATATATTGTTAAACTTGTTGAGGGGATTAGATATTGAAGCCCCCTCCTCCATGTGTAAATTAATGGGTTTTTTCAACAAATAAACCTAAATGGCCAGACTTTCTTTTTCATAAAGATCACCAAGCTTTTTCTATACACCATATGCACCTACTATGTCTTTCACATTAAAATACACAAAGTTTTAAGATTGCCAATATAATTACGAGGGATATGAGCCTCTAGTGCCAATCCCTCATCCCCACGGTGTTGAATCAAGTCGGATGTGTGTTGATACCTCCACCCTTGCTTGTGAACCAAGTCCCTCTAGCCTTCTAGCTCTCTTGTAAACACTCTCTTTGCCTTCGCTCCTTCTAGCAATATAATCTCAGCCCTCAAGAGGGGCCCTTTATTTTTGCCCCCATATCACTTGGCATTTGCTTGTGTTGTGTTGTGTTGTGTTACACTTTGTGTGCTTGTAGGACATCTAGAGTAGTGGTAATACTTCATGAGGCGTGTTCCACGGAGTGACTCACCCCTACCCCAAGATGGACCCATGGTGGGTTTGTCACACTTGGTATCATAGCAAACTTCTCGATGGGTGTGTGTGAGCCCCCGAGAGGGTGAGCTTGGTTAGAGGAAAATGGCCTTTGTGCAAAAGTCAAAAGCCACTATGCTTAAAGAAGAAATCGAACGAATGTATGTCAAAAAGAGGTAGCTCGTAGTAGGTTACATGACATTGGAATCTAAAAGAAGGAAATATTGGCAAATCAAGGTGGACCTACTCAAGGGTAGTGGAAAACCTCTTGGCATGGTGCTATCAGACTTGGATCAGCGCATTGAGTAGGTCTCAAGCAACCTCGCATGGATGAATACCCTAGAATGTGAAAGCACCTCAAGTAAGGGATTACAAGGGACTACTGATGCCAGGAGGCATATTCTACGGTGGATTCCGTGAGGTTTTGCAGTGGATTCCGTAAAATTATATTTATTTGCTGGGGGTCGTACACAAGGTGGATTCCTTGTGCGAAAAGTCGATGGGGACGCCTGTCCTTTTCAACTGTCTCCTTAATTTTATTGTGCAAGTGAGTGATTTCACAAAATACATATTTAAATTAATGGATGTTTATGAGTTTAGAGTGCGCACTCGTATTAAATTAAGGTTAGGATTGAGTTCCAACCTATTTATTTATTTTGTAGCTAAAGACTACTAGGTATTCACTTTTGTCAATTTAATTTTATTATTTTCTAAACAATTGTGAATGCTTCAGTTGATGTGTAGAGCAAGCAATGGTGGCGTTGGGAAGCACTTGGCGATAACATGTATTCAAGTTATTTAGAAGAAATTATCATTTTTGATGGGCACGCATCTTAGGTGTGGCGCCAATATTTATTTTGACGTGCTTATTTATTAAAGTGCTTGACATATATTTATTATTTTGTATGCTCATGGGTGCATGATTTAAATATTCATTATTAGACATTGTATTTGGGCACAACCCGACTCTTGGGGCTCCCAACCGCTTTATTCTTTATTTGGACTAAAGAAAACACAAAAGCTAAAGCATGCTAATTGTAAATTTGGGCTATTTTTTAGCTTGGAGATGAATAATATATTAAATACATGCTTTATGGAGCGCTCACACAAGGCATGGGGGGAGATTGTACCCAATTGGTCTTCTTGCTTCATGTCCTGCAGTTCTTCTCTCTTAGTTTTTGAGCAAAAAGTAGAGTTCTTTGTTCTTGGGGACCTTTCAACGCTCGCTACATACGCATACGACTTCCCATTTGCGCACCAACTACAATGTGGAGATTGTGGTCGGTGCCATGCCATGTCCTTTAACTTAGAAGACAAATCTGCTTTGTCTAAGTCAAAAGCAGGTGACCACATCGACCTTGACTTCCTCCATCACACAACATGTTGCCCCCATTGCACTCAATGGGTTCGATTAGAGTAATGACTTTTTTAGTGACTATACCAATGATGATGATGACTTTGTAGAGTCAAGAGTTGAAGAAGAGAGCTCGAGTGCCCCAACATTTTCAAAGAAGGTTGCAAGGGCCATGATCATGCTATGTTGGGCTTAGACCCAAGCTCAACAAAAGAAACTCATTTGCATGGAGCTAGATTCGAGCTCGTGTGGAGATGACCCCCCTATAGTATGAAGTCAGGTTCAAACTCTTATGAGCACTTCCATGGTAATGCCACTCCCTTACTCCAACCTTCAAGCGAAGGCTGGGCATGTGGTTATGAGGTCCACATTAAAACAACTCTTACTCATGATGTGGAGGGAAAATGAGTCTCCTTGACCTAGGAGGGTAAACAAATGGCCTACCCCAAAGTGATCCCCATAGAAGACTCCTTGACCCGGGAGGATAAACAAATGGCCACTCCCCATGACGCTGACACCAAACAAAACTCCTTGAACTAGGAGAATAAAGAAACGGTCAACCCCCATGCACATGAAGGTTATCCAGCAAGATCCTTGCACTAGGAGGATAAAACCAACGCCCAGCTTTCATGAGACCTCCACACCTACCACAAGGATGAAGAACTCCTTGAGTCAAGAGTCTAAGGAAATGGCCACTCACCATACTGTAAGACATTAGAGTCATGTAGCGTAAGACTTGCAGAGCCACGAGACTAAAGAAATGACCACCCCCCATGCAAATGAAGGTCATCTAGCAATCTCCTTGTGTTGGGAGAATAAAGCAATGGTCCCCGCAACAAAAAGGACAAAAGGATCCAAACCAAGCTCCAACAAGCAGAAAAAAATGAAGGCCCAAGCTGATGTGTTTTTGAAAACTGAGAGCTCACAACTCTGTCTTGAGGAGAAGGGTGAGACTTCCATGTCAACTCCCATGCCTAAATCCAAGTTTGTGATGATTGGGAGAAAGTGGGTGATATCTGTTGAGCAAGCCATCCACTTCTATGAGCATGATGAGAAGCTGACCCCTTATACCCAAATGGCTGATTCAAAGGGGAACGAGCCCAAATGGCTGATTCAAAGGGGAACGAGCCCTCACACAACAAAGGAGAAGCAACTAGCGAGGTGTCTCTCATGTGGACCGATCACAGTGATTGGATCTTTGTGAATGGATCCCAAGTGTTCGAGTTACACATCAATGCAAAGTCCATGCTCACCATGAAGGTGAATTTCAAGGAGATCCCTTTGCATGAAAGGCCTACTTGTGTGTTCAAGCCCATTCTAGTCTCTGGACCAAAATGATGCAATCGTCTTGGTGAGATCAAGGTAGTTGGTTGCCTACATGATCAAACCAAGTTGGTTCCAAGGAGGCTTCACCCTCTAGTCATTCACAATGGATGCATCTCATCATGAAGTGAGATAGGTTGGAATGATCTAGGTGTAAAGACAATGCTCGCGCATGCACCCCTTAGATATATCCGAACATGACAATGTCCAAAAGTGATGTGGGTCGACTTATGCTAGGGCACAATGCTAGCCCACACCCAACCTCATGTTCCTTCACATATCGTGTGGTCGTTAAGGGTCATTTCAAAGTAGTCAAGACACAGGTAATCACATGTGCTCTGCTAGCTAGGCAACTCAATGCTATGCATTTGGCTATCCTATTTGCACCCCTTGAGTGTTAACACTTGATCCAGACATCAACGCGGTCACAGAATACACATAGGCACAACATGGAAAGATTTGCCTAAAGGGTTGCCTACCTAACTTGAGCGTGATAATGCTACATGTGGATGACAAAGGCCCAATGGTTTTGACCATAGGGGAGATGACCCTTGCATTGCAAGCATGGTGAT
This sequence comes from Lygodium microphyllum, assembly GCF_053477565.2. Lineage (NCBI taxonomy): Eukaryota > Viridiplantae > Streptophyta > Polypodiopsida > Schizaeales > Lygodiaceae > Lygodium > Lygodium microphyllum. The sequence continues at coordinate 124,003,438 of NC_141154.1, forward strand.
TTGATGCAACCCATCAAGTCACCATGTTTTGTCCAAGTGCTCCACCTATCCAGTCCACACATGATGAATCCCCTCCTCAATCTTTTGCTTCCAGGTGTGCTTCAAAGTGAGGAAAGGTGCTCCAAGCAAGAGAAATTAATCTCTCATGGTGCGCTAAGAGACATGCAATAGCACCATGTGTTCCTCGGTGGCATCCTTGTTCAAGGTGCTCTTGTCCCTCAAAGGTGGAAGAGAAGAAAGACAGATGGTGTGAAGTGTTGGGATTGTGCCTTCTGCATAAGGAGACATGCCACCTTCACAAGATGGTGGTGTGCCCCCTTCAACAAGAAGATTGCTCATGCAAAAATAAAGAACTAGGCAACTAAGATCCAACTCTTTTCAAGGGGAAGTGCGTACTCACAATGCACCTCTTGGATGGTAAGGCATGTGGCTACCTCAAGGTGGTCAAATGCTGCCTCATGCAAGTGGAGGGATGGGACCACTCTAGCATGGTCAAATGATCTTTGCTTGATTGTGGATTGACAAATTTGGCCAAATAGGGCCTCCACAAGCAAGGCACCACCTTCTAGGCCCTTGCCTTCTTGGTGTGGCATGCTCCCCTATGATTGATGGGGTAACAATGCAAAAGTAACAACCAAAGGAACATGGTCTAAAGGAAAATAAGTTTGCAATCAAAGGAAGTTTCAAGGGATTATTCTAATGATATAGATGCTAATGTGGAATTACATAAATGAAATTCTCCTCAATAATCTTATGACCATCCACTATTACATGTGACTTTGACAAATGCGAAAATTCAAGTGGGGGCTGCTCATTCACAAAGAGATTGGTACATCCAATGAAGGGAAAAAAGAACAAAATGAGAAGGTGAACAAGTTTTATTATTTGTGGGGAGCATTAGAATAAGTTGTCTTAACAATCAACCTCATGCAATTGTTAAATATAGTGTCTACATGCTAAAGGAATCCCTATCATAAATTAGATTGGTGTAGAAGTAAAAGAATCAATACTAACAATCCTAAAGTTAGAGTGAATGTACCCAAGAGGAAAAAGCTTATCGCCTTGCTTCTAAGTCCTTTGGTAGCTTTTGCGCACTCATACTGCTAGGCCATGTGTTGGGGTAAGTGCATATGACTTGTCTTAGCTAGGTTATGCTCCACTCTGTGCTAGTAAATATGGTTAGCACAAGTGGACAGATTGAAGTGCACAATAAATAGTTAAAGTATTTGCAATCAAGTATGCTTGGGCTCCACAATTGTAAATTGAGCCAATGGGTGGTACCTTACTCTAAGTCTAAAAAGACCATGTTCCACACTTGTAATTAAGTCAGTGGGCATGGCACCTAGTGGGCAGGCCAACTTGATAACGAGTCGGCAAAGACCCTTGAAATTTTGTACTTCAGAGTCTATCGGGTGGACACTGAGCGACTTGATAGTGAGTTGTATCAAGACCCCTGAATTTCAAAGTCCTCATACAGCCGCCCCTTGGGCTTTGAGTTATGATTTGGGGACTTGACAAGGACATCGAGTTCTTCAAGGGGAGGTGTGTATGAGGGATATGAGAATCTAGTGCTAGTCCCTCACCCCCATGGTATTGAGTTGAGTTGGATGAGTGTTGATACCTCCACCCTCGCTCGTGAACCAAGTCCCTCTAGCCTTCTAGCTCCCTTGTAAACACTCTCTTTGCCTTCATGCCTTCTAGAAATATAATCTCAGCCCTCAAGAGGGGCCCTTTGTTTTTGCCCCCCACATCACTTGGTGTTTGCTTGTGCGGTATCATGTTATGCTTCTGTGCGCTTATGGGATCACCGTGTGGCGGGTAATACCTCATGAGTTGTGTTTCATGGGGCGTGTCACCCCTGTCCCGATACCCATTGTGGGTTTGTCACAATAATAGTGGAGTATGCTGGCTCATCCAATTCCTTCCATATATCTGTATCCATGTTCTCAAGTTTAATCCCACTGCATTTGATTAGCTTCACCTACTTCGTCTAGACCAACACATTATATATTTGCTCTTTCCAATGTGAAAAGTTTGTACCATCAAGCTTTTCAATATTGAATAAGACATTTTTTAAACTAGATGAAGAAGCCATAATGATAAAAGTATGTTTGCACACCAAAAACAACAAGAGATACCCAATTGCAAGCAGGTTCCCTGATTCAAATAAAGCAAAGCTTGAGCTTAAGGAAGCCCCTTGCGCCAAATCCAAGTAGACCCCTTGCTTCTGAGAAGCAAGCTACCACCATACTTAAGTAGCCCCTATGCTTGCATACATCAAAACCATGTATCAAGAACTTTTCCCAAGTATCCAAATCCAAGATATTTTTGTGTCACTAATGCTTGCCGAAATCAATGCCAAAATGGGCTATTGCCACCCCAAATTGAGCCTCAATGGCTCAAGCACTTGCTTAACTTAGATTCATATCTTGTCGATGAGAATAGTGCCTTTATCAATACGCAAGAAACAAGCATCAATGTCAAAGGGGAAGCTCAAATCGTCAACCCTCATGAAAAAGCTTTAATCTTCATGCTCCTCACTCCAAGTACAAGCTCCCCTAAACATGTGCCACTCTAATATCAATTAAGAGAGAAGTAATGAAGGGATGCAACCAAGGTAGAAGCTATGGACTGCAAGAGGGTTGAGAGAGAGTTGTGATCTTCACTTATATATGATTGTACCATATGTATGTATACAAGGGGTGCGGCATAGGCCATTGGTCTTTATGCTTGATAAATAACTCTTTGGTGCTTTGAAGAGCTTACCAAGAAAGTTGAATAATTTGTTGGTAAAAACCCAAAGTGTTACATCTCAAAGTAGGGAGGTTGTTGATTGATTAGTGATCCCATCTCATAAGTAAACATAATTTATTTGGATTTCATTGAGAGTTTAGTAAAGGCTCGGAATGGTCACGTACCATATGGGTAGTGGTAGAGATGCTAAGGTTTTGGTATTTGTGGACTAGGACTTCTGGTAGCATATCTATGAGTTTTTTGTTAGCCTTTGCAAAAAATGACAATTCTCATTTTGAGACACAATCATTTGGATAGATTACATGAGATGATTCATTATGTTTTGACTAGAATAGAATCAAACCCCTATAATTAGATTTATATTTGTGAAAAATCTTATTAAGTGTATGGTTGCAAAGAGTAATCTTGCCTTTTTATTGACACGTGATATTAAATTAGGGGGCATCCATAAATTAAGGGTGATATATTTATGCTAATCACAATGGGATCGCAAATTTTTGAATCCAATACTGAATCAAGCTTTCCAAATGTTGAACTAACATCATCAAATAATAGCATGAATATTTTGTAAATATAATGATAATTTCAATTTGAATTGTGGCAAGGACGTCAAAATTTTAAAGTTTGATTGTGATACCCTCAAGAGTAATAGTTGCCACACAAATTTGTTGATAACAATTTGTTGCTAGGAGTCACTAGTTTCTCCTCTACACTACAGCTAGCAGACATACAATCTAATTTGTTAATGGAAATTGCTAGCTGAACTCAAGTATTCTACCTATGACAAGGAATTGCTAGCTGTAGTAGCATACAACCTATGATAGGGCACATTCTTGAGGGATGAGATGGTTCTCCATAGAGCAAAAAGTTAATGGATATGTTTCTCCTTTTTGAGTGTGACCTTCGCTCTTGTTGCATGGGTGATTCCACGAAGGTTGATTCTAAAATATATATATCATTCAACACTACCATTTACAAGTTTTAAGAGTTCCTACCATCACTCTTTTTCATAGTTGAGTGCCTTTGGAGTATCATTTCACTATTTGTGTGACCACTCATTATTTATCAATTAATATTTTAATGGTGATGAAAATGATTTATTTTATAGATTCTCACACCAAGCCTATTTATTTTTAGATTTGCTTTATGTGTATAGATAGGAGAATATGTTTGCAATTCTAGGTTGAGCACTTATCCTTATTTTGATTTTCTAATTTATCCATAATTTTTGGCACCATTTGGATTTTTTATTTTGGAGATGCACCATTGGATGCATTTTTACACTGCCAACATTGATTGATTTCTATAAAGCATCTAACAATGCAAGGTTATTTTTATTATTGATAAGCATTTAGCCTTGAAACCCAATCAATTATTTAATATATGAACGTTTTAAAGCTTGCTTTGATTAGCAAGCATAATTAGAAGATCTTGTTTACTATTTTTGTAAAGGGACTATTTTGGGCATAAGCTTTCTTAATTTAATCAAATACATGCATTAAGGAGAGTTCTCTCGATGCATGGGGGAAAGTTTCTTCTCACTTGTGTTTGTGCTCTTCCTTCTTTTACTTTGTTTATTTTTGGGGGGAGAGAGAGAGAGAGAGAGAGAGAGAGAGAGAGAGAGAGAGAGAGAGAGAGAGAGAGAGAGAGAGAGAGAGAGAGAGAGAGAGAGAGAGAGAGAGAGAGAGAGAGAGAGAGAGAGAGAGAGAGAGAGAGAGAGAGAGAGAGAGAGAGAGAGAGAGAGAGAGAGAGAGAGAGAGAGAGCACTTTTGGCATTTGTTATGTGTGAAATTCTCATCTCATCTCTACAATACTATTAGTAACTAGCTCCTACAATAATGGAGGTGTCAAAACCTTTGACACTATGGTAATTAACCCCATCCAAAAGAAGTCAAAACAATATCTAGATCAAGTAGAAACATTAATATTTGCCATTTCACACCAAAGTGACATAAGTAATAGGTATTAGATTTTGTAATATCCCATGTCCTCATAGGACAAGGTTAGCAAACATGTGAAATTCTTCAAAATATAGCCTTATCCATGGCCAAGCATTTATTTTTTGGACAGCTTAAAAATAGGATTAGTCCATTTTTTTACCTTTTTGTTTGATTCATCATGCAATTGGCTAACTACCCAATCTTATCTGGAGTCCATGGATACTTGAATAAGAATGCACCAACATCTCTTGATTGGCACTAAGCTACTAAAGGAAGGGAATTTTCAAACTCCATATATATTTGCTAGAGCTAGCTTATAACTTGTATTAGTTTATATTCCATCATCATTTCCAACTTGAACTTTACAAACTCTCAAATAAAACACAAAAAACCTAGGAAAAAGAGAACAGAGAGAGACGAGCACAATACCACATTAGATACTCATCCAACCACAATTGGTGTAACTTCCCTTATGCTTGGCTCCAATCTCTAACTCAGGCAATCCTTCTTTTCAAGACTACTAGGCACTATGTGCCTACTTTCCTCCTGGTGCTATGCACCATCTTGAGTTGGGTGCTTTGCACCAAACTTTGAAGCACCACTATTACTATTAGTTAACAAACATTCTGACATACATACATTAAATAAAAAATCAACACACACACACACACACACACACACACACACACACACACACACACACACACACACACACACACACACACACACACACACACACACACACACACACACACACACACACACACACACACACACACACACACACACACACACACACACACACACACACACACACACACACACACACACACACACACACACACACACACACACACACACACACACACACACACACACACACACACACACACACACACACACACACACACACACACACACACACACACACACACACACACACACACGTATGTATGTATGTTGATCAATATATGCATCATATGTGTTAATTCAATTCGATCACCCAAAGGGACACACATTCACAACCCAAAGTTTGTTGCCGAAAGGTTGCACTAAGTGTGGATCTAAGACGATTCCCCTATGCTTGTTTTCATATTTCCTTCGTAGCAACTCACTCAATATCACAATGCCTATAGGACAATTGTGCAACCCACAGGACAAATAAGGATGGGTGTTTGCAAATGCAAGGCTGGAATCGCCACGTGGAAGTTAGAAAGCAATTTGTGGGAAGGCTAGGAGCTCGACACATGTCCCCACCCACCACCTTTGCTTATTATCACTCACACACACACACACACACACACACACACACACACACACACACACACACGTGCGCATGTGCTAATATATTTATTTACATTAATAAATAAATATCTATGCAAATCTATTACTATTATTTATGTTAATAAATTTACATGAATATATATAAATAATTTATTATAATTTTATGTAACTCATTTATGTAATATGAATAATATATTGACAATATATTAACATAAATATTATTACTTATTTTATGATAATATATTATCAATATGTTATTAATGTTAACGTAATTATTATTAATTTTTATGCTATCATGTTGATGTAAATATCAATATTACTAATATAAATAATATTTGCATTAACATAATAATTTTTATATATTTATGCTAATATTAATGAATATATGTATGCTAATATACTAACTTAAATATTAATAATACAAGTAATATTATTTAACATAATAACATATTAACATAAACATTAATAGATTTACATTATATAAATATGCTTGCTATTTATGTAACATTTTCATTTATATAACATTATACATGTGTGTGTGTGTGTGTGTGTGTGTGGATTAATATTTGTATGCTTTTAATGTTGCATTGGCATTTATATATGCTAATATGTGTTGTGTATTTATGCTTTCAACATATATGCTTTGAAAATACATTTCAAAATTGAGTGGGCACTCAAAGGGGTCATGATTGCAATTCATCTCTACACGCCCCTACCCTTCATTTTATCCTTCCTTTGGGTGGACTCTCTCACTCTTACTATGCCTATGGGACAAATGCGGCTGTACAACAGATGTAGGTGGAGTTTGGAACTAACATGGAGGCATAGAGAGAAGACATGTGGATGTTAAAGACGCACTTACATGGAGGCTTGTAGGTTGACACGCATCACTTGGCCCAACCTTTGGTTAATAGTAGTAAAGGATTACACCATACAACCTCAACTAGATATCTACCAAAGCATCAACATGTATGGAAGAAATTTTTTAAAAAAGAAGAAGAATTCACCATTAATGCTTGCAACTTACAATGTATTGGATAATTTGCATAAGACTTGGTGCATTTACAATTGTCTATTGAAGTGCATCTGCAGGGCATTGGATAAGTTGTATAAGAGACACTCAATGCACTTAGAATTGTCTATTGAAGTGCACTTACAAAAATTCACTACAACCTAGGAATAAAAGTACAAACACCTAATATTTTACCTCTTACTAAAAGGATCTATTTATCATAATAATGTGGATGCCAAGTACTAAGATAATGCAATGTGGAAGATGCATCAAAGTTAATACACTTAAATCTTAAAAGCACAATAATGGTAAGACAACTCTTTATAAGATAATAGAGGAGCAACATGGTATGAATAATTACAACTCCAATACCTTCTTGAATAGCTTGGGAGGAGACTTAAGTAGATCGGGATTATGGATTTCCATCTTAAGGACCTTGCTTGGGCCAAGTAGGAAAAATGAGGATGACAATACAACATTAGAAAAAACATTCATATATTTACCAATGGTTGCATTCTTGCATTTACACAATGTTGATGCTTCCTTGCTTTAAATTATGTAAAATTGCTTTGTCTTGTTAGTTTTAATATAGATCGATAACCATCGTCATATTTTTAAGAGGTTAGCCCCTCAATGATGGCTTGTAGCAACAAAAAAGACTCATGGGTACAAACATAGACTCTCAACACAATGATCACAACCTACTTGACAATCATTTAGGTTTATAATTGGCACATCTTATATTGTGAGGCTCTTTATATGCCCCCACATGCTTGCACTTTTGAGACATGCTCACTTCAACAACTTATAAGTTATGAACCCCTTTGACCCTTTTTATAGGTAATCCTTATACCTGGCTCCCACTTATAAGTTCTGCATTTTGCAGCATTCTGACATAGAAGAATCACTAAAAACAATTCCCTAAATTTGCTTGCAAAAGACATAGGATCTCTTTTGAGCTTATGATTTCTTGGTGTCTCTTTAAAATTCTATTCATTTAAGAGGACTTTTCCCAAGTTGAAACTTCTTGTGGTCTATCTTTCTATGCAACTAGACATTAACAAATCAATATATGCCTTGTCATTTTTCTTTGGAAGTCTAAAAACCTTTCTGATTCGTGTGGTTCTTTAGGAGGTTCAAGAAAGCTAATTAAGGTTTCATCATTAACTTGGCTATCTTCTTCCCCCAATGCTCTCTTGATTTTACTAACATGGAAGACACGATGATACTTTTTTGAGGGGGTGCGCATGATTTGTAAGTAACAACTTTAACCTTCTTGAGTATAGTAAAAGGACCACAATACCTTGTAGACAAGTTTACGCTTGAATTATTCTTTAGGGAAGTAGAGTTCTTAGAATCTTTAAGAATGACATTCTCCTCTTGTTAACCCTTATAAGAGAAAGGCAGATAAACATAAGTGAAAACTAATTCAAGGTGAAAAGGAAGATTGAAGAGGATTATATAAGGATGCCCAAAATGAAATTATCAAATTGTGATAAATCTCAAAGAGTTCAATGTATTATTTAAAAAAACCATTAATCCAAAAAGTGCTCACGAAATATTTCAACCTATTACTTACAATTGAAAATTTGTGAATTATTCTTAGAACTACACTAGAAGACGTGCAACAAATGAGAAGGTTTAGGGCAGTCACTATTTATTGCTATATTAGCCATGTCCACATGAAGTTACTATATGCACAAAAGAAGAGGACTAGTTATAAGTCAATGATAAAAGAGAGGTTGCCATTCAAAAAGTGTAAGCCCTAACCCTAAGGTATAGGATGTGTAAAATTGAATGAAGATATCATCCTTGTGTGTGTAAAATTTGGATGAAGATATCATCCTTGTGTGTGTAAAATTTGGATGAAGATATCATCCTTGTTTGTGTAAAATTTGAATGCCTACATTCCCACCTTTTTGCCTATCATTTTGATGCACCATTGCTTGAGAGTGAGGTAGAAAAAGAGTGAGAGTGCAAGTATGAGTGAGGAATTAGTGAGGGTGAAGCTCATCTTCACCTCCTACTTTCTATATCTTCTTCGCCTCTCACTTCCATAGCCCAAAGGGTAAAAGTGGAGTTGAGGGAGAGTGTGAGAAAGAAGGAAAGAGAGAGTGTGAGGTACCATTGGAACAAGGTCTCCTCATGTTCTATTTCTCCTTCTTCTTCTCTTGACATTGAAGCTACGAGGCATGTATATGAAGGAGTGAAGCTAACAACTTGGAGTTCAATACATGAATCATGAGGCCATCGACAACCTTCCATGCTTTCAAACTATAATGCAATGAAGGTTAGTAGGTGAGTGTACTACACCCTTTGAATCTCTTGGTTTTTTCTTGCACAAGGAGTGGAAGAGAGAAAGTATAGATGGTTTGAAGCTAGAATACAAGCTAATAACTAGGTGAGAGATAGTTGACTCATTGGCTAATCAAGCTCTTGAAATAATAAGTGTCTCTATTGAATATCCCATTGATGAGCTCTTATTGAGTGTAACATTTTGATTCCATTTACTGAGACAAAGAATGGAATCAATTTGCTTAAGAGGTTTGTATACTTTAGTGAAATGGATTGGTGAGAAAATAATGTTCTGCTTGTGCATCTTTCTTACTTCAAAAAAAGAGTGATAAGGTGGAAAACAAATCAACGAAGAATTGGTTTGGGGATTGGAAGTAGATTAGGAAAGATTAAAATAGCTTGGGAACTTTGATAAATGTAAAAACTTTGAATAAATCACAAAAAATCTAACCTAGCAATCTTGTGTGAGAAATGCTATGCTTCAAGATTCACTGATTCAAATGGGTTCTAATGAGATGTTTAGCCCCTTCCTAAGAGCATTGTCTACCATCAACCAATACTATAGCTTCCTTGGCCTTCCATACAAGTTCTATGCATTTAAATCTTACTCCTTAGACTCAAGAGATTTTACAATCTTCTTTTAGGATCAATTGGTCCTTCTCTCACAATAGAAGCGCAACAATAATTGAGAGGATTTGTGATGCTTATGCAAGTTAAGGTATTTGTTTTCCAAGTGTGAGGAAAGAAGAACACCGAATCATTCGTGTATGTTTGAACCTAACACTTCTTTGATGTGTCATTAAATTATACCCCTAAGATTTTGAGGGCTAACATAAAATATGACCATTCTCCATATAAATTCTTTTTGAATAACATAAAATGCAACCTAGATTGGGATACATTACATGCATAGTAGACATATAGAGTAGACTCCAATCTTCTAAAAGAAAATCCTTAAAACATTTTTATAGTTACTATGAATTATAAAATGAATGCATCAACTTGATGCATTGGATCAAACTACACAAAGTTTTGTGTGCTTTCCATGATGCAATGCATCAAGTTACCTTGCAAATCATATGAGTTTTTGAGACTTAGCATTTGGATAATGCCAGAGCACATATGCCATCAAGTGAAGAAAGTATCCACATCCCATGTTGGCTTGTATGACATCAATTATGCTTCATGGAACATCAACTTAAAGAGATTGAGCGTACTGAAGAGGTAGGTAAGGTAGTTGGACTATGTGGATGAGAGAATCTTACACTTGGATACCACATGATTGCACCTATCAATACACAATTGGCAAGCAAAGAGCACCTACCATTAGCTCACCCACAAATTGGACTAGCTTGCCTACTATGCTTAGACAATACATTTAACCACAAAATGGCAAAGAACGATACAAGTCTAGCAAAGGTGTAATTTTTGAGAAATATTCTAGAAGGATTAACCCCTTTGGGATGCATTAATTTATTTTAGGCATTTTCATCCACAACGTGCACATAACATTGGTTGCACTACAAGGGATGAGGAATGTTTTGCCATTGAGTTCCAATACTATTTGAAAAGAATATTGCTGTAAATATAATTGCAAGGATATGCATCAATATATGTATTGGTATGCATGCTAGTATATGTTGTGATAGATATAGTGATGCAAATATTGGCATTTATAAAGAGACATATATCGGCATTGATACCGACATTAATAGTGCCACATTTTTTGGCACACATATCAATGTGGTTAAAAGTATTGTGGTAGAAACTTTCCCTCTCTCTCCAAAGTTTGTAGATGAAAGTGTACTAAAAGTGAGGGTAGAACTTGTGTGTGGCAAAAACATTGAGGTAAGAGCATCTTGCCTCCCACCATTTTGCATTGGTGCTTAATTTGGTTGGTTGTTTGTCTCCTATACATTTGATTTCTTCCAAACTCTCTTACAAAGAAGGCATGGCTTCCAAGTAAGTTTCTTCTCTTACAAAGAAGGCATGGCTTCCAGGTAGGTTTCTTCTCTTACAAAGAAGGCACGGTTTCCAAGTAGGAGTTCTTTCATTTACATATTAGCTTCCATGTTTGTGAGAGCTAAAATGTGAATGAGGAAGGGTATATGTGTGTATACAAGTTGGAAAGAGGGAAAAAAAAGTCAATATAAGCTATTTTACACCGTTCTTACTTTGATATTGATGTAGATTGTATGTAAGAGAGAAAGAAGAGGATAGAGAAGAGACCAAGAAGAGAGATTTAATGCTTGTTATATTTCTTTGAATGTCTGGTTTCTTTATCATTTCTAGCTTTATTTTAGTGTAGAATGTATATTGCAAGAGATAGTGAGAGAGAGAGGAAGAAGAGAGGGAAGTTGGGGGGGGGGGGGGGGGGGGGGGGGGGGGCGGCAAATAGGAGAAATAGATCAGGAGAAGGGGAAAATTGTGTGTATGAGAATGAGATAGACTGATCTTGAGTGACAGAGGGGAGCAATGAGATATTAAGAGAGAGGGGTGTGCAATTTAGGCTAAACTATAAACTTGCTCATAGGTCACATACTAGTGTAGAGAGACTTAGAATGCAAAGCGGTAAAAAAAGGACACATCTTTGATGTTGGCATCTTTGTCAAGCCTAATAATGTGAGGTATGCTACATGACTATTTCTTTTAAATATATGTGATTTAATATTAAGTAGCACTACAATAAAAGTATATAAATTGTACTTAAAATATAAAATATAAAATAATATTATTTAATGGTTTAAATATAATATAATTAATATTTGAAAATATAATATATTTTGAATTTTTAAATATTTAAGAGGAAGATAAATATTAATACTGATTATGATTTATTTATTTTTAAGAGAGATTCCTAAACATGATTAAGATTAGGACATGATTAAAAATTATTTTAGAAGTTCTTGATTAGAAATTGGAAAACCCTTTAGAAGGTTCTTAATTAGGATTATGATGAGGAGCGGAATAAGGAGTAGGATTAGGGTAGTGAGGGCAAGGTTAGGGAGGATACATAGCTTGCATGTGAAATTTGTTATCGCACCCCACTAAATACTCACCAACTTAATTATTTGGAAAAGTAACTCATTATGAGGCAATTTTTTCTTGTATATATGAGAGGCTAGGCTATATATATACATGCTAGAATCCAAGCTAGGTTATAGTAGGTACGTGTAAGCAAAATACTCATTCATGCTTATAGTAGATTCGCGCTAAAGATATGCCAAATAAAGAAGAGGGCTTTTTCAAGCTACACATATGTCTGCACATTCCTATTCCACATAAAATTATAGTTATAGTAAACTTAAGCTTAATGACATCATAAATTTAAAGGTTTGGGCTAATGGGCTTAGTTTACACTAAGCATTTTGTACTTTGACTTAGATATAATAATGTCTTCTTCATTTAGTTTGGACAAGATTCGATACAATTTACATGAATGAGAGATAGATGAATCACATAATACCTCGCCCATGCACCCAATGCAAGACATTTATTAGATGATAATATCACATCACCTTTCAACACATAGAAATGTTATGGAATGTTTGATGCCTCCCAATTACATCAACTTGTAGGAGAAGTTATCTCATCTTTAGTGTGACTCATGAACCTATCCCTTGTATACACAAACATTTATGGATAATCAATTATTATAACTAAAATGTTCATGAAACATAGGATGAGAAGTTGTCACAAAGAGGCAATGTTTACCAACCAATAAGGCATGTTTGATATTTGGCAAATGCTGCAAGTGGAGATAATGCACCATTCACAAATGATTGAGGAGGATAGCCACTAAAGAAGGAATTTAGTGGATGGACTGAGAATTAGGCCTTTGAGGCATAGACAACTCTAATAAGATAGAGATGGATGAAATGATAGACAATCTTCTTAATAACATCAACCCTTCTATGCATACCTAGAAAAAGGAGGCAAATATGCCGTTGTACAAGGGCTAAAGTGTATCCAAAATGAAGGCAATTGTTGTTAAACTTGCAAAGTATTTATGGATGGAGTGATGCATTTGAGTGGGTGTGGGTTAGTTGTCATTCTCTTTAGAAATAAGAATGGTAAATATACAGCTTAGCATTGATCTCTTGCTTTAGATTCTTCATGGGAATGAGCTCCATATACTTATGATCTACTCCATGCAAGGTAATTGGCTGTCCATTATTCCAAGAATATTACAATTGCATGGCATTTAAATCTAGGGTATATTTGCCAACTATTTCAAGCCAATCACTTCCAAGAACTATGTCAATGGGTCCTATTTCTAAGGTCACTAGATTAACTTCTATAGTGCATGATAGTGAAAGCTCAATAGGAGTACATGGGCACACTTCATCGTTAGCTTCAAAAGCCCCATTGGCAACCTATACCCTTTATGGTGCCTCCATATCCTTAGGTAGTAACTTTAGCCCTTCCAAAGATTTTGTATTCACAAAACTATGTGTACTGCTTGTATCCATAAAAATATAGGCAACTTTGTCATTTGCATGCTCTTTGATCCAAAGAGCGTTTTCACCTTCTACTACCCATCTATACATCATGATATATCAAACATATCATAGAAGAACCATGTGGGTCAAAAGGGAACATGCCCATCATATCATAAAACTCCTCATTTTTGGCTTTTTCATCTTCATGTGGCCCTTCTACTATAGATGAGGCTAAGATATGAAAAAGTCTACTCTCATTCACTTCCTCATCTAATCGCTCTTTTATAATCATGTTGATTTTTGCTTCGTTTACAATTTGTCTTATGGTCAGGGATCCATTTCTCCCTGCACTTTACGTATAAATATTTGGTATACGTCTTCTTCAATTTGTATGTAGATAGACACATGCTTTCCTTATGAATTACTAGATGTAAGTTTCCCTCTAAAATCTATCATTTTAAAAACTAATTTAAAATCAAAATTAGGCCTCGGATTCATTCCCTGTTTTGTGCCATAAATTGTAGGGAAAGTTGGAACCTTGCTATAATAATTTGAGAACGTGCCCTCTTATCTAAATGGCTTCTTTTGTTGGATAAATTGTTGTCCCAACCTAGAAGACTAATTTGAAAATATACTTTCCACAAATTTTGGGCTGAAATGATGGCATCTCTCTATGATACTTTTGGTTGTACTATTCAGCAAGCTGAATTGCTTCATGTATGTTCTTGGATTGCATTGCACCCACCTCTAAAGAGAGATATCAATCAAGCCTGTAGATGTCCTTATTCAACTTGGCTATATCAGTGATACCTACTACATACATGGAAAAATTCAAAAACATGTTGGAGGAACCGGTGCATAGACATCCCCCTTTGCTCCAAGTAATACCATTTCCTTTGCAACTTTTCCTTCTCCATTGGAGATATAAATACATCAAACATTACCTGCTCGAATTCACCCCACTTACTAAACTCTTCCCCAATCTTTTGCATATAACTCCACCAAGTGTAGGTATAATCTTCAAGGTGAAGGGTTCTGTAATGAATCTTTTCTTCATCGTTCCTTGGGTAAAGAGTAAAGTATATTTCAAGCTTATTAATCCATTCTTTCCATTCCATAGGCAAAGAATTATCTCCCTTGAAGTTGTAATATTGATCTTCTTCTTATATTCACGATGGTCATTGTATGGGGACTTATTAGAGTTGGGCTCTCTAAAAGGTTTTTGTCTCCAAGAGTCCTTATTCCATGAATATTGCTTATGATACGGCTATCCATTTTGATTGCTACCAAACCCTTGATGATGTGACTGCTGACCATTGTCATGTAGAGGGTCTTTCAAATGATTGTTTCTCTCTTGGGGGTTGATAATGCATTGATCTTCATACACTCTCATGCCTATCATCAACATTGATCTCTACTCATCTTGGAATGGTAGCAAGCTAAGTATAGAATGACTTATAGAAGGGATTGCATCCATGCTCATCATCATCTGCACGTGCATCCTCTTCATGCCTAGTATCATTTCTTTGGTTCAAATGAGAGGTTAGTTTATTCTTGGGCTGATATGAATTAAACCAATATGTGTCTTTGATTTTAGAAGACTCTCCTTTCTCAAAAATTGTGCAATCAAGAAGTGGAGTGGAATTTGGGTCTTTTGGGAGTGGAATACTACCAATTGTAGATTGTGTTTCTTGCATTTTACTTTCCAAGTTCTTAATAATAGCAATTAGCTCATTAAATTTTACTATCCATTGACTGGTTGTGCTTGTGTATAACCCCCCTAAGGATCCCCTCATTCATGCTTCTAAACTCCTTAAACAATTGTTGGTATCCATTGGAACCTTGAGATACATGAATTCTGCATTTTCACGATGACTATGCTGAGCATTAATAGCATTAGTATCCTCATTTGTTTCCAAGATCTGGTATTTTCATTTGTTCTTGGCCATCTTGAACACAAATCTATCTATGGTGTGACTAGAATCATAAAAATAGTGACAACTTTTGATTAGAGTGTCGAGACAAGGTGATTTTTATCTTAAGATCAAATCTTGGAAATAGATGATAATAGTTGTATAGGCGATCATGGTTCTAAGATTTGGTCTTTTCTTTTGTCCTAATGTCCCAAAACTATTCATGCACCTATCTAGACCTCGTTTGCATATGTAAGTCCACGTGTAAGTGATCTTTCTTGTTGTACCAAACCCTTGGTAACACTGAACTAGACCTGTAGGGTAGCTCTATGACTTATAGTACCACTTCCAAAAGTGGAAAAATACCTACAAGTACCTATGCAAAGTGTGAAATACCTATTTAAAATTCATTCTTTAGCCCTATTTGGCTAAAATTCACCTATATAGGGTAAAACCCTCTTGCAAGTGATTGTACAAATCCATTGTACCCCTGCAAACCACATTAAATACCTTGTTTTGTCCCTGTAAGGTTGATATCACCCCATAAGATCTATAATTCTATTGAGGTAAATGGGATTAGTGTAGGGATGTGGAACGACATCCAAATTCAATGCCATAGTACTATCTTTAGTCCTCCACTATGCTTTGAATGTTGAAGGTTCAAAAGAGTATCCCAGAAGAAATTGAGTCAAAAGCTTGTCAAATGGCAAGATTCAAGCTAAGGAATGCTTGGTGTCCATAAACCCCATGTCTAGAGTTTTGAAGCTTCAAGAGAGCTCAAGAAAGAGAGAAATCTTATCAATGCTTTAGGAAAGATAGATGTAGGTTCAATAGCAAGCCTATTCGAGTGCAAGTTTTAGCATGGAGATATGGTCTCTTGTCCATTCTCTGCAGCTTCTATGCTAAAGAATCAAGCTTCAAAGTTGAACATAATACTTCATACTCAATGTAGGAGCCAACCATGAGTCATAATGGAGAGAAAAAAGAGAATATATATGAGATTGAAGATCTGAAGAAGTCATGTAGTAGTCATGGCCAGATCTACACTTGAATTTCAAGTGTAAGCCAACCAACGTGCCTACATGGCTTCGACTTTGGTAGATATGGTGCTTATTCTCCTTAGACTGAAACATAAAATCATGTTTTGTAGGCCTATTAAGCAACAAGAACCATGGAAGAAGGATATGGACAAAATGGTTTGGGAAGAAGCTTGGAGTGTCAGAGAGAGAACTAGAGAGAGAGAAAGAGGAGAGAGAAGACTGCAAAAGAGAGAAAGACTGCAGGAAGAGAGAGAAAGAGAGTGACGAGGAGAGAGACAAAATAGAATTGGAGAGAGAAAGACAGGAAGGAGAGAGAAGCCATAGAAGCTATGAGCAAGATGGGAGAGAAGGATAGTAATTGTATTAACATGTCAAAAATATATGAAAAATTACACGTCCTCTCCTTTTATACCAATGTTAGTGTGATATGGCATAACATCAATACTATTTTTCACACTAAATCCTTATTCCCAGCTTCTTACAATCCATCCATTCCCAAAAGTTTTTGTAAACAAACTTGAAAGACTAGAAAAGGATGGATAGAACAGAGTACTACTTTGTTTTTACAGCTTTACAAATGGAAAAATGAATGCAAAATGACCAACATATGGACTAAAATTGAAGAACAAGACTATGCCTCAGCTATATACATGATCTGGAATACTTAAAAAGTATATGTAGTCATAAAATCTTCAATAGATAATCTCAAAATGAAGTAGTCAGCTTGCTGTGTAAACAGACCCTGCTAGACCAAATTTGCCATAACTTCTAGTAGAAGTGTCCAAATGAGGCGTGCAATATATCAAAACGGAGCTCTTGAAGAGCACTTACGACCCATGTAGATAGCTTAATTCTAAAAATTGGGCGCGATAAAAACTATTCTAAAACAACGTGCTGTCCTGAACTTGTTTGCCCAAAACTAGTTCCATAATCAATAGGCTTCAGCCACTAATGTATCCCTTAAGAAAGGAAACTCATCCAATATAGAATCATGCCTCCAAGATCCTTCTTCAAGTGGTAAACCTCTCCATTTGATCAAATATTCCATGATAGAATGAGATTGAAGCTTCTTCTCATGCTGACCTATAACAGCCTTTGGGATGTACTGAATAAGACCTTCTTCATCAATAGGTGGCAGCTCATCAATTATATCCACTGGATTACCATAAAAGGGCATGAGCTGACTAACATGGAAGACATTGTGAATCTTTGTGGAAGAAGGAAGCTATAATCTGTATGCCAAGTCTCCAATGAGCTTAAGGATCCAGTAGGGGCCACAAAACCTATGAGCAAGCTTATTACTAGATCCATCTTTTAATGTAGAGTACCTAGACTTGGGCACCTTCAGTAAGACCAATTCTCCTTCTTGGAACTCTAAAGGCTGCCTCTTCTCATCAGCATACATCTTCAATTGGTCTTGAGCTTTTCTAAGATTCATCTTACATTGCTGAAGAAGGGTTTTCATTCTTTCTAACTCTTCCTTCCCATGAAGATTGATCCTTTCATTAAAGATGATTGTGGGTAAGGGCACCTTGTAGCCATACAGAGCCTCAAAGGGCGAAACTCCAATACTAGCATGGGTAGAGTTGTTGTAAGCAAACTCAGCCAAGTGTAACCAAGAATCCCATGAAGTTTGGACATCATAGCAGAAATGGCGAAGATAAGTCTCCAACCATTTATTAATTCTTTTTGTCTATCCATCAATTTGTGGATGATAGGCCATAGATGGAGTCAATTTAGTGCCCATAGATGTAAATACTACCTACCAAAAGTTACTCATAAACTTTGAGTCTCTATCATGAACAATCACCTGTGGTAATCCATGTAGTTTAAAAATCTGCACCATAAACTGACTGGCCACTTGAGAGGCAGTAAACTGGATCTTGGTTGGAATAAAATGAGCTGCCTTGGCGAGTCTATCTACCACCACATATATACTATTCCATCCCTTCTTGGTAGTAGGCAAGCCAGTAATGAAATCCATAGTAATATGAGTCCATTTACTTATAGGAATAGGTAATGGCTGTAACAAATCTCCTGGATTATGGGTGCTGCCCTTATTCTACTGACAAGGAATACACTTCATGACAAAGTCCTTGACATCTTTCCACAGTCCTTTCTAATAGAAACTTTCACTGATCCTGTCATATGTTTTGAAAACTCCTAAATGTCTAGCTAAAGGCGAAGAATGTAGTTCCTCCATAATTTTCCATGTAAAAGAAGGGGTAGAAGGAATGACAATCTTGCCTTTCAGCCAAATAAGGCAATTTTTGAACTGATAATGTGAGTTTTCTTCCATAAGACCTTGCTATAATTTCTAAAAACTATGGCTGAATTTTTCATCCAAAAGATAAGCCTCCTGTAGGTCTTTAATCCAATCATTATGCTATTTAGTCATAGCTGAAACTTTGCAAGCCCACATATAAGAAAGAGAATAAGCCACTATATTGTCTTTGCCCCTCGTATGAGTAATGTCAAAATCATAATTTTGTAGTGTAGCTACCCACCAACGTTACTTAGGAGTAAGATTGGACTGAGTAAAGAAATACTTAAGAACCCTGTGATCACTTTGGACTCTGAATCGACTGCCATACAAGTAATGGTGCCATTTCTTAATTACGTGCAAGATAGCCAACATCTCTTGGCCATAAACATTCATGGCCATTTCTTTATCTGTAAGCTTACGGCTTTCAAAGGCAATCACTCCATACTCCTGTAACAAAACAGCCCCGACGCCATGGCCACTAGCATCACACTATATGGTAAATTCTTTGGAGAAGTGTGGGCATACTAAAATAGGAGCAGAGGTAAGGAGTCCCTTTAACTGGTTGAAGCTACTATCTGCAAGAGCATCCCAAAAGAAAGCCTCCTTCTTCAACCTATTAATCAAAGGAGCTGCAATAGCTGCATAATGCTTGATGAATCAGCGATAGAATGAAGATAGACCAAGGAATCCTCTAAGAGAGGTAGTAGTAGTAGGTGTTGGCCAATATTTTATACACCGCACCTTCTTGGGATCAGCGTGTATTCCTTTTTCACTGACAATATGTCCCAAGTATTCCACTTCAGTCTACATGAAAGAACATTTCTTCTCCTTAGCAAAAAGCCTGTGATGTCTCAATACATCAAAAACCCTCCTCATATGTGCTAAGTGATCTTGTAAAGTCTTATTGTAGATCAGAATGTCATCACAGAACACTAAGACAAACTAAAAGAGAAAAGGCTGCAAAATCTTATTCATCAAGCTCTGAAAGGTAGCTGGAGCATTTGTAAGCCCAAATGGCATCAGTAAGAAATGATAGGGCCCTCAATTAGCCTTGAAAGCAGTCTTGACTTCATCACCCTTTTGCATGCTACCCTGATCTCAAATCAATCTTCGTAAAGAATTGAGCCCCCTTGAGCTCATCAAGCAAATCATCAATCCTGGGTATCGGATACCTATTCTTTACTGTGATCTTATTAAGATCCCTGTAGTCAATGCACATTCTAAAAGATCCATCTTTCTTTTTGACTAACAGGACTGGAGATGCATAAGGTAAAGAACTTGGTTTGATGAATCCCATCTCAAGAAGTTCCTTGATTTGCTTGGCTACTTCCTCTTGCTTGCACTTAGATAATCTGTATGTTCCTCAAGAAGAGCTGTCAATGCTGGACGGTTTACTGAATTATTGGGCTGATCTTGCATCTCTTTATTCAAATGCAAAACAAATATTTGTGAGCACCTCTTGTACTCCCTTTTGAGTTGTTGAATGGTAATAAGCTAAATATGTGATCTACTAGGAATTCCTTGTAAATGGATGAGCCATCCATTGAAGATAAACTCCATATACAAATGTGAGAAATCCATAGTGATCATGCCTAATGTCATGAACCAATCACAACCAAGTACAATGTCTATAGGTCCCATTTCCAAAGTAATCAGGTTTACTTTTGCTTCAAAATTTTCAGCCATCTGCTATAAAGAAACCTATGGGCATATCTGTGTGGTGATTTCTTCTTCACCATTGGCCACTTGAACTCTAATGGGCTGCTGTAAATTTATGGGAATAAAATTTAGCTTGTCCATGATGGAATTATTCACAAAACTATGGGTACTACCACTATCTATTAGAATGAACACAGCCTTTCCATGAATGTTACCCTTCATTTGGAGTGTATTAAGGCTCTTAGAACCTGTCCAAGCATCCATGGAAATAGAACAACTACTAGTGGCAACAAATGTGTCATTACAAGTCCCACCTAGATCAAAAGGAACACTTCCACCTGGATCAAAAGGAAAAGGGTCGGCCGGATCATAGAAATACTCTTGCCCAACTTCTTCCTCAAGATCTTCATTTTCAGCATTGATTGCAATTTAATTAGCTTCATCCATCTCATCTTCAAGATCCTCAAAGACTAACATACTCTCAAGCTTGGGTTTGACATTTTATATACACACTTTGAGGCATGATCAGGTGTATACTTTTTCCCACACTTGAAACATAAGCCTTTCTCCTTTCTTTCTTTGTAAAGATCCATAGGAATGGACTTAGGATTCATGTTGGCTGAAATGGATTTAGGCTTGCTGTCCCCTTGTTTGAAGTCAACTCTAGGACTGTTTGCTATCCTGAAATTACTTTGAGGTCTAGAAGAATTGAATGGTGGATAAGTTGCATCCTTAAGCTCCCATTTGGCACATGATTGCTGCCATAAGTGTTACCAACTTGCCCTTGTTTAAAAACAGTCCTTAGCTATCCAAAACCAGGTTGAAATGAAGCTTCTCTTCTATATTTTCTTCCATAATGCTCTGCAAGCTCAATAGCCTTAAAGAGAGAAGTAGGATTTTGTGCCATGACATCAGCTGATAAAGATGGCTCTAAACCATACATGTACTTGTGGAGCTTAGCCTCATCACTAATGCTTTCTACATACATGGTTAGGTTGAGAAATTGGTTAGTGTACTCTCTTACGCTTAGGCCTCTTTGTTCCAAACCATACCATCTCCGTGCCAATTTCTCTTTTTCAAGAGGGGAGACAAATACTTCAGCCATAAGTGCCTTGAAAGCTTCCCAATTCTCTACAAGTATGTTTTCCCTTTTGATATACCTTCACCAAGTATGGGCTAATCCCTCCAAATGCAAAGAAGCAAAATGAATCTTCATGTCATCAGGTTTGGGGAATATGTCAAAGTAAGATTCCATCTTAGAGGTCCACTCCTCTAAATCAGATGGTGAAGATGATTGACCATTAAACTTGGCTAAAACGATCTTGTCCTTTAGCTCTCTTTCATGGAATGGTTGCTGTCCCAAAATAGATTGATCATGAGTCCCATGCATTGAACCCCCCAAATTGAGATGGAAATCTCCCAATAGGTGGCTGAGAACCACTATGCAATCTTCCTGTTGGTAGAGGACCCCTAGGAAGTTGAGTATTCAGCCCAAAATCTTGAGAGTTGGCTCCATTCAAACTGCCCAAATACTCATCATGCCTTTGTGAAGTCTCACCTACTTCATATTGGCTATTCAAAATACCTCTTCATCCAATAATTCCATGACCATGACCATGACCATTTTGGTTAGATGGCTGAAGTGGGACTGAAGGCTCATTGTTTGAATAGGCTTTCTCCTTGGCTTCTTAAGCTCCCATTTGGCACATGATTGCTGCTATAAGTGTTATCAACTTGCCCTTGTTTAAAAATAGTCCTTGGCTGTCCAAAACTAGGCTAAAATGAAGATTCCCTTCTATATTTTCTTCCATAATGCTCCGCAAGCTCAATAGCCTTAAAGAGAGAAGTAGGATTTTGTGCCATGACATCAGTTGATATGATACCACTTGTCAGAGAGAGAACTAGAGAGAGAAGATTGCAGAAGAGAGAGAAAGAGAGTGACGAGGAGAGAGAAAGACTAGAATTGGAGAGAGAAGCCATAGAAGCTGTGAGCAAGATGGGAGAGAAGAACAATAATTACATTAAAGTGTAAAAAAGATATGAAAAATTACATGTCCTCTCCTTTTATACCAATGTTAGTGTGACATGGAATAACATCAATATTATTTTTTACACTAAATCCTTATTCCTAGCTTCTTACATGGAGATAAAAGGGAAAGCCAGGGTTCATGAAAAATAACCATAGCTTAGTCTTCTCTAAACTCACTAACCTCCATTTTGTTTAGGTTACTTCAAAATTAGTCTCCAAAAAGGTCATGACATGCTAAACTAGCATCTTGACCACCATTTCTTTCACAACCTTATCAATAGTCTCTAGAATGATCACAGTTAAGAATGATAAAGCTTGTCTAGCCACAATTTATGATGTGACCACACCTTGTGACCAAGATCCAACTGTAGCTCTCTCCCCTTCAATTGTTTGTGACTAAATGCTAACATGAAAATGACTTTCTAAAAAGATCAATATCCATGCTCTAATACCAATGCAAAAGAGCGAGACTCCATAGCGAAAGAAATACCAGAAATAGACTCGAGAAAATAGGTTAGCCATGATCAAGATTTTCATAGTCTATGAGTTGAATATTAATTTGAAGTATTACACCATGAAAATTGATAGGGGTAGCATGGAACTCACCCCTTGCAATGGTGGAGAAAGGTGCTCATTCCTTAGCTATGGTGGGAGATCCAAAAATAGGAATCCTCAAGAAGGAGATTTTATTAATAGTAAAAAGATAATAGGCACGAGTTTCTCCTAGCTTCATGTATCCCCCACTCTCTATACCACTAAGTACTATGCTTTATTACATCATTCTAATGATGGATAGCAAGTAAATTGATCCTTTGAAATGCACAGTGCAGGTGGCGGGCACCCATCAGCATCACTTTATTATTTATTCTTTTAGTGACATATAAAGGAAGGCATGATCACACATTGTGACTGTTGGAGTTCCCATTTGGTCTCTCTCTTTCTTGCTCTTGCTCTCCCGCCATAGCTCTTCTAAGAAAGCTTCGATCCGTCTCACCTTTCAACTGGTATTAGAGCATGGTTGCTTGAGCATTCCAACTTGGTTTGTGACTCCTTCAACTTCCCATCGATTACCTACATGTGCACATAGTAGGAGACAACTGGTATCAGAGCATGGTTGCTTAAGCATTCCTATCAACTAGTATCAGATCAGGGTGGTCGTCTAGCTCTAGTAGACCATCTCACTACAGGCTTTGCTGCATGTCTAGTAGCCTGTCCAATACCCTGGCCATGTGTACCAAATACTAATGTAGGCTGTCCAACTGGCTATGTAGGAGCACATGGCTCCTCCTGGGATATAACCCTGCTTATCTCTACCACCTTCTGAGGCACCCTATGTATTACTACATTGACAATACCCACCACTGCACACTATAGGTGGCGAGCACCTGTCACCGTCAGTTTATTCTTTATTCTTTTAGTGACAGTTTGAATAAAGTAAGGTCGAGTCACACATTGTGACTGTTGGAGTTCCCGTTTGGTCTCTCTCTCTCTTTCTTTCTCTTGTTCTCCCACCATAGCTCTTCCAAGCACGCTTCGGTCCTTCTCACCTTTCAATTTAAGCCTTGGAGACTAAGGCTTATATAGCCTTTGCCTCTCCCCTCCTCATTCATTGATCTTTGCTTCCTTTGCATCCATGCTTTGCTCCATCATATTAATTTAGGATCAACATCATACCTTTTGTTGGGTGTGATCTTTGCATGATCATGTTGACATGGAGCATGATCGTGATGATGATGATGTAGGTAATGACACTTGATAAGGATGTCATTGTTGACATCCTACTCATGTCTTTGATACCGATGGGAGGGAAGAAATATCCAATGATGTAATTCTTATTGACCTTTTATTAAGGTTATTAAAATATCTCCCCCTTAGGGGAATCAAGATATCCTCATCTCGAGAGAAACTAGGGTTATCATTTTCCCATGGTAAGTTGGATCATACAACTTGTGGGTTAGAACCAACCATGCTTTTGTTGTGCTCCTCTAACTACATACAAACATTCAAACTTCAATACAATACTATGAATTCAAAAACATATTTATTACAATGGATGGTATAAGGCTTATTGCATCAGGATCATGACTTTTATTTACTTTGATGCCATCATATATGTTTTAAGCATCAACTATTGTGTTAGAGGATTACAAATTTTACTTCCTTTAGTCTCTAGCATCATTTTATAACCTAATAGTTTTTGCACCCTATCCCTTATTATAAGGATGTTGTGAGAGAGCGTATTTTGGCCACCTGTTAACATAGTGTAAACTTGTACTGCATTTTAGGTGTTGGGACTAATGGGAATGTGAAGTTGGAAGAATTGGGAAGTTTCCAAGATAGAGCTTTCATGGTTAGTAGCATTCTTATCCAGTGGCGTACCATATAACATGAACCTTTTTATAGATCTACCATGAAGTCATGTCTACAACATGCATGACAACTAATATGGAAATTTTGGCATTAATTAGTGACAATGAGTTTGCACACATTTTGGCATTGCATTGGAGATAATGAGTCTAGGTACATTGCGAAGGGACATCATCTTGGTGTATAGTCTAGTAGGGTTGTATTTGTGAGCCATGTTGAGATTTCTTAGGTCAAAACCGAACTATCAAAATATAGGTTGGATTCAATAAATATGTATTTTGGTGGTCCTCCAAACCTTTTATTCATGAAATCAAAACATATAGATCCACTTTTACATATTACATATATTGTCTATTCCAAAATTAGCATTCATGCACTACGTTTTTCATTTAGTTTTTAGGGAAATGTTTATGGTGATGTCACTTTGATGAAGATGGCGGCCCAATCATGTATGTTTTTCATGATTCCATACAATCATGTGCTTGGGTTTGTAGGCTAGCTTGGTAGAATTTGTGTGTGAGGATGGTATGAGTGGTGTGCAATAGTGATCATGAAGTGGCAAGCTCGTGGGTTGGAGGGTAATGGAATTATGCAGAGCGAGTTTTTGATGGGGTTATCTTGATGAAGACAAGGGCATTTAGGATGTGCGAGTGAGGGCTTTGACAAAGATGAGGACAAAGCTATGCATAGTGCTCCGACTCTCCAGGAATCCTTCACACATGGCTCTATTGAACATGAGAGCTAGTTGTCCTACCATGAAGCCCTTAGCATGAATCAAGTGCTTGGCTATAATCCATTGTGATCCTATGCCATCATGTGCCTTTTCTCTATTAATTCTATCAATATCATCTCAAACCCTACTGTTTATAAAAAAAGGTTGTGGTCTCTAGGCAAGGCTTTAGTGGATCAAGGATAGGAGGATGACTTGCTATTGCATAGAGACTGGGTGCACATTGCTCTCATGTATTGCGGGATGTTATGGATGTGGTGGGAAAATGACATTTGAAAAGCCTCTGAGCCTCTCTAGAATCCAGATTCAAGAAAAACTTCTACAAGTCCTACAAGTCTCTCCCCAACTTGGCTAAGAATGCTCTCTTCTTCCACCATATGAGCCATTTGATGAGTAGTTATGCCTATCAATGAGTAGTGGATGGACTCTCTTTTTTGTGGCACTTATCATCATATCAGCTATTTTGAGGTATCACCTTGATGGAGGCTCTTTGTTATGTAGGCTATGAGTGTAGGAAAGATGCACTTGCTATTGTGTGTAGAGCCTCGCTGAACTATTGTGTGTGTGTGTGAGAGAGAGAGAGAGAGAGAGAGAGAGAGAGAGAGAGAGAGAGAGAGAGAGAGAGAGAGAGAGAGAGAGAGAGAGAGAGAGAGAGAGAGAGAGAGAGAGAGAGAGAGAGAGAGAGAGAGAGAGAGAGAGAGGGGAGAGGGAGAGGGAGAGGGAGAGGGAGAGGGAGAGGGAGAGGGAGAGGGAGAGGGAGAGGGAGAGGGAGAGGGAGAGGGAGAGGGAGAGGGAGAGGGAGAGGGAGAGGGAGAGGGAGAGGGAGAGGGAGAGGGAGAGGGAGAGGGAGAGGGAGAGGGAGAGGGAGAGAGAGAGAGAGAGAGAGAGAGAGAGAGAGGAGGTTGCACAAGACTATCACATCATTACCATACAATTGTTGGTTTCTACCATATGATTTCTCACTATTAGCACATGATTACAACTAGCACATATGATTGCAATCTTTAGGACATGATTAGTTGTACTTCTTATCATATCACACAATTGCTATGCGCACGATTGCCAAGTCAACTACTAGGATGAACCCATAAACTACTTCAAAACCCTAAGCTCTAGTAAATCCTCTAATATATTAAGTGTGAGTATGAAAAGAATTTGATTGTACCAATCGTATCACAATTACTTAGGACTTGAAAAGGCTAAAAGCTAGCTAAGCACAAGGACGTTAGGACCATAATTCAACACAATTGCAGTGAGTAGAAGAAAGTAAACATGGTTGATTGTGCATAGTTGTCTAAATTCTAAAGTCAAGAGGTAGATCAACCAAGAAGAAATTAGAAGCAATAGAATCTAAAAAACTAACAAGGTCTAAGCAAGGACTCAAACTTTAGACCTTGAGATTGAAACCATAAACCCTAAAGAACCGACTTAAACATAAAAATTTCAAGGCATACAAACCTTTTAAAAAACAAAATCATTAGAATGTCACTCTAAATGAGACCTTACAAATAAGCTCCAAGGAACACTAAACTAACGAATGGCTAGACCTACATATGCAAGAGAGATCAAGGAACTTAGCCAAGGTATAAGCAATACACCAAAGATCCAAAACAAACAAGCTCTCAACAAGCTTTAGACTACCTAGAAGAATAAAGAAAGGCACTAGGATATCCAAATGACCTAATCTTGTAGGAGAACAACAATGAGCAATTAGGCTAACCAAGAACCAAAGAACATAGGTGCATGTGCTCAACCAATGGATTAGAGATTCCAACTCCCAAGGAAAGTAGGACTCCTAGACTTGAATGCACCTTCGAGGTGGTAGAGGCCAAAAACATTTTCATACAAATACTAATCAAAATAATCATTGAGCTCATAAACCTAGAGACCAATAAACGTGAAGCTAACATCA
Organism: Lygodium microphyllum; assembly: GCF_053477565.2. NCBI lineage: Eukaryota > Viridiplantae > Streptophyta > Polypodiopsida > Schizaeales > Lygodiaceae > Lygodium > Lygodium microphyllum. Next base: position 124,031,081 of record NC_141154.1, read on the forward strand.
TGGAGAGTGGAAGATACATGGAAGCAGGTATCCCTAGGGAACCTATGAAAATCCTTGACTAGCTTTAGTGATCCATCTAATTTTTTTGACCTGAGCAGAATGACCTAAGAGGCCATGTAAGAGAGACCCAAATACTTAAGAGCCAAAAGTAAGAACACCCTAGAAAACCAATAGAATTAACCATTTGCACATAGTAGGAGACAATGGAGACATAGAATGAAATTGATGAAATCAAGAGACTGGTTTGGGTTGGCATGACCTTCCAATGATTCTTTGTTAGCATGCTACAAATTGGATCATGAATAGTCAATACACTACTCACAAGCTTGGGCATTGCACCTAGAACCATGTGTTAGCCAAACAACTAGATAAGCACATATCACAAAGCCTCTACAACCTCATAGAGAAATTTGAGCAAGTTTGTGATGCTAAAAACCTCACAATGGTCTCTAAAAGAGCATAAGATTTTGGGTTGTGCCTAGGCAAGAAGGGACAGATGTGATTCATAGGCCTAGATGCCACACAGAATTCATCCTTTTCAACTCTTAATTATCATGCACTTCAAAGAGGCTAGGCATGGGGACAACCTCATAGTATGGCTAATGAGAGTAGAGGAGCAACATGGAGACAAATATGTGAGACCATGTCTCCAAGGTCAAGTTGACTGTAGCCTAGCTAATAATTGATTCATGGTCAAATTCTTATCTTTACTAAAGTGGGATCCATCAAATTGAAAAGAATCCTCTCTCAACATGTCCATTTGGTTTTTGTTAGCTACCTCCATAGATAATAGGCCATTGTTCTTTTTAAACCCCAAGAAATTGTTGCACCTTTTTTGCAAAAGTTATGTCATGCGGTGCTGATCTATGGGACTTCATCAGATTGGATTCGATGAATGTTGAAATTGTAGTGCAAAGATTTGATCTCTCAGGTAAAGAAAAGACTAGTTGGTTTTGGTGTTCTCAAAGTAGAAGCCAGATTGGCTCACTTCACCTAAGAGGAAGGTTTATTTTATTTGGAAGAATATTTGCATCTAAGATATTCCCTTTTCAAAGGTTAACTTGCCAGCCCTAGTCAGAGAAGATTGGGTGTTGAAGGCTCATGCCTTTTGGAGCATACATAACCAAATTTAGCAACCCCTAAGTTGAGAATTCTTATATTAGCCACTTGGAAAGCTACCCCTTTGGCAAGTTTAATCTCATGCTATGGAGAATAATAATCAATAAGCTTCCTATGAGAAGTAGGCTTGGAAAGTGGATGCCTATGGATACCCACTACCCACTTTACAAACATTTTGTGAAGGATATGTCACCCCTTTTGAGGCCTACAAGTATACTCAAGGAATTTCTAGGAAGTCCAGTACTAGTAGCTAAGAAGAGCACAGTGCATGATGTAGTCTCTGGAGGATGGTGATGCTTTCCAAAAATGGGAGAATGCCATCACTATTTTTATGCATGATAGGTCATTAGATATGCAACTATTTTGAGTTTTATAACTGGGTATTATCTTTTCTTAAAGTTAAGTCTAATGACAAAACTAGAAAATTGTCATTATTAAGCTACAATGCTCAGTGAGAGCATGAATTGCTTCTTGTAAGGTCGTATGTATTACTTCAATGTAATATAGACGATACACATTCCAAAAATATTATATAAATAAAAGAGTATAGACTCACTGATTGTAACATACCCGCCTTTATTACGTGACGAGTAACATTTTAGTAGTCACCTGGAGTTTACCTTCCAGTCATTGCCATCCGTACTCTAACAATAATGATATAACCCCAGTCTACCGTGTAGGGGAAGCGTCCTACTGTTACCCACGGAGGACCAACCTAAAGGTTCCTAATTGACCTAACGGTCACCTATCAACAATTAGCTCACATTCAGAGGTGTCCTTTGAGAGGCTCCTTGTCTGGAAGGAGTGATTCCCAATACCTTGGTTCATGGAGTACAACACTTTTTTCTAGTAGCAGACTAAGAATTTATGAAATCTCTTGTAGTGCTTTGGCACATTCGCCATACCTTTCTCCTAAGATAATTTACAGTTCGGGTTCTGAGACCAAACCCTAGGTAAGTTAGCGAATCGGCCCTTCCTAGAGTTTCTTCCTAGCGTTTGTTTTTGGGAAAACCTCTCAACTAACTGAGACCACCTTGCAATAGGACTGGATTTATTGGGAATCCATCAACCCGCTTCCCTCTATGGAAGTTCTTAGTTATCTAATTACCTACCACATTATGTGAAATGTATAAAAATAGCTTTATTAATTAAAAACAATCCTTTTATGCACAATTGTTCATTTGCGTAATTTACTCATGGACATACAATCAAAATAAAACAAATTCACTCATTATGTTCTATAATGTGTGTTCTCCCGCCCATACATGAGAAAAATTACAATTTCATGTGTTGCCTCATTCGACGCATCTGCATGTCACCAAGATCAAATCCACCTATAGCTAGGATTTTTAGGTGTCCCAAGTGGAACTTGGGCCATACAGGGGACCAAGTAGTTCCTATGTGCGTAAAGGATTTACTAGCCAGAGCCCCCCTGGCACCCTAACCACCTCTTACTTAATGCGATCCCTGCTGGAAGACCTCTCGCCATCGGAGTCAGTCCATGCTTCCGCGGCGGAAAAAAAACATCCCTTCTTGGTATGGGGATTCAGTACCTATCCTTGGGGGAGGTATATGGCTCCTTAATTTTTATCTGTTCCAATACTTAATTCAATCAAGATTTAATCTAGAACATCACAAACAAAATTGATGTCTTCAAGCAGTTATGACTTCAATCAATCATGCAACTTTCAAGTGATGATTAATCTAGTAGCAATAGATACTTGAATTTCACATAATAAACTCTTCCCCTTGGAATTTAACTACGGGTATCTAGTTTTTGGGGTCTCTAACTTCCCAGTTTAAGGTTTATTCTTGTAACCAAGTTTATTGGCCTTAAGTTAGTTTCTTTAACTTAGAGATATTCCGGTCTTAAAATCTTCTATCAAAGCTTCTAGATTAAACTATATTCTTAACTAATTTCTTCGGGGTTTGTTCTTAATAAATCCGTCTTGAAAAATTCATCATGATTCCTTTTGAGTTCTAGAATTTTGTAGTTTTTCTAATAGTTTCTAGCCTATAAGATATTCTAATAATTTACCAAATTAATACTCTAAGATTGTAGTATTTCTTAAGAGACTTATCTTAATTCTATTGAATTCAGATAGATTTTTTTTGAAAAACCTGTGGTATCACGATTGGTAAAGGGTTGTTATACGCACCCATGACTCCATGACTCCTGTGCTCGCAACTCCAATTGTTACTTCCACGTTAGTAGGGTCATTCACGATTTCAGCTTTTGAATTCTTTTTCTTTGGGACCATGATGGAAATATGATTCGTAGAAGAAGAAGAACATTGCAATAATACCGGTTGGCAAGGGTGTAAGACTCTTGATGATGGTGATGATTATTGCGGGATTCAATGATGTAGGCCTCATGGAGAGCAATACTTATCTCTCTCTAGTAGATAGAATAGGGACGAGAGTAGAGGAATGACTTCTAACTAGATTGATAGAATAGGGTAATGTTCTTCAGTGTCTTCTCTTCCTTGAATTAGAGTAGAAGAGGATGAGAGACCTTCTGTGTATCCCCTTCCTTGGGTTGAATGGAACGATGTCTCTTCATCTCGCAGAATAGAGTCTCCTCCTTCTCAATCAACGCCTCATCCTCGTTAAGATTGCTCTTGTTTCCCCTCTTGGTCATCCCCAGGCCCTCAATTTATAGTTTTGCGGGGAGGGGGGGTAAAAGACAGGATGCTTGCTTTTTGTGTTTTTCGATGACATCATCGATGCAAAGAGAGAACACTTTTTTTAGTGCTTCTAATGATACCATTGATGATGTCAGAGAGGGAGCTCCATTTTTGTAGCGCGAAGATAAAAATTTACGAATCTATGGGCAAGCACTGCATGGCGCGTTGTTAGGTGGCCGTCATTCTAACGCTTATGACTAAGGTGGTGACCAAGACATAGACCTTGGCATACTTGTTAATGGGCTACGAAGGATTCGTTGGCACCATTGGATGTGTGCGAGAATCTCCCACTAGCTTGTAGGAAAATCTTCCCGAAAGGTCACCCATCCTGGCAGTGTCGTTACCCAAGTGCACTTAATTGCTAAGTGACTATCCACTAGGCTAGTTCTTTTTGTTGTTCTATACTACAAACATAGTTTTAATAAGCTAGTCTTGGGAGGGTCTCCCAAGTCTTTCTTCCATGAACTGGCATATAATACCTCATTAATAATAATAATTATCTTCATAATGAGAGTTAGTTTCATAATTAGAGCTAGTTTTAAAAAAAAACGCAGAACATAAATCAATTTTCTTTGGGATGTATATACACATTAAAATAACTAAGTAATGGTGACATTACACTGATGAATCTTGAGGCACAACAATACTTGCTTTGCTCAACTCCAACTCCTCCAATAGCAACAACAATGGTCACATTTGCATCCCGAAAAGCAAGCTATGTCCAAAGAGGTACATCATCACACCAAAAAAGAAATGAAACAAGAAGTAAGAGTTCATGACAAATTTTGTAACTAGACATGTCACTTATATGATGCATCACACCTAAGGTTACTTTTGTATCACTTTGCAATTTGTACCCAATGTAAAATTCATTGCAAGAAGCATAAGCATTGCTCAAAAATCATCATTTATGGGATGCTAATTGAGATTACATATACAACTATATTAAGATGCATCAATCAGGGATGCTTGATCATTCTATTGGCCCCATTGCTAAGTCCCCCAATTTCTTATAGTGATCTAACTTTAAGATCTTTTAGAATTTGCACTAGAGCAAGTCCAACTCTCAAATTACATATTATATATACAATACTACAACATACGAGGTGTGTACCAAAGATTTTTGTGAGATAAATATAGGGAAAAAATTAATGCAAATTTTGGCCCACCCAATATCAAATAACCATGAATATAATCTACATTTTTCTAGTAAAAGCACTGGTATATGCATCGAATTCTATGTTGCAATAAGCAATGATAAGCACACATAATTACCACAATGTCAATTTCAATGAATGTACCACTGCAATATTCTAAGAATTCCATGTTAGAGTACCAAAATATATACCCATGTTTATACCAATAATTGTAGAAAGACATCATCGCTCAAAGTTAAGCCTAAGGGCTACATCTCTATTCTCCATATCTACAATCCTTTCAGAAATGGATTATTGTTGCAACATGTATAAACCCCAAAGTATGAATAACTATGATATAGCACTTAAATGCATAACACAAAGAAATGAAAGTATATGCCCAAATGACACAAGTACTAAAAGTCATTTAAAAATGCCTCCATAAGTCATACCTCCTAATGCTAGAAGCAATCCTTAATTAAAGATCTCATCCTCGTGTAATCCCTCATCACCCTTAATATGCTGCATTTAAAAAAAAAGATCATAAGAAGTCTAGAGTGAAACATAATTGTAAGCTTGTTAATAAACAACTACATCTCCTCCCTTGAAAAATAGCTTGTCAACAAGCCATATAATCCCAGTACCCTACATAGTCTTTCTCCAACTTGGTCACTGAATGACTAGTGAGGCTATACTACAAAAACATAGACACATAATATTGAATGCTAGATGAAATAGACAGAAAATTGAAATGGTTGATCCAATCCAAAACCTAAATTGTGAATAATTTAATTAAATCATAAAAGTTACAAAGTCTACCTTGAAGGAGGCTGAGTTGTTGCACCCAAGATTTAATAATGTGCCTAGTGCAATATAGCACATGATACCTCCTTTTTCTCCTTCCACTTGTAAGGTTTTTCTCCACGGAATCCCTAATTTTCTTCCATTGTCCCTTATCAAGCCACCCAAGGCACTCTTACCCATCATGATAGGCACCATGCACCTCTTACAAAGCTAGGATATGTATCTGCAAATGCATGTATATATATGTAAGCACTAGAAAACTAGTCATTTGATGACAAACAACTGTGGGAACTCAATATATAGTCTATGTGTGATATAATCTTTGTGGGTTAGATCCTCATTTCTCCACTTCTTGACCATGATGTAGCAGTATACATATACAAAAAGCTCATGCAACCTTGCAATGAACTTTTCCCCTTCATCATTCATGATCAATTACTTGTTTATTCGATGATCATATGCAATATGTCAAGAGGGGACTTGGTGATGCCAGGAGGCATATTCCACGGTGGATTTCGTGAGGTTTTACGGTGGATTCCGTAAACTTAGATGACCGGGGCTCATACACAAAGAGGATTCTTTGTGCGAGAAGTTGATGGGGACGCCTATCCTTTTCGGGCATTTCATTAATTTAGTGTGTACATGGGTGATTCCATAGCAGGTGATTCCGCAAAATGCATATTAAATTAATAAAGGTTTATGAGTTTAGAGTGCGCACTCGTAATAAATTAAGGTTAGGATTTATTTCTAACCAGTTGATTTATTTATGTAGCTGAAGACTGCTAGGTATTCACTTTTGTCGGTTTAATTGTATTATTTTACTAACGATTGTGAATGCTTCAGTTGATGTGTAGAGATAGCAGCAGTGGCGGAGGAAAGCATTGGAGTCTAGCGAGTATTCGACCTTTGGATTATATTTTGATAGGCGCCACGCCTATATTTTGTTATGTCTATTGAGACATCGATTATTGATTATTATTTTGTATGCGCCTATGCGCACGGATATGTTATTTCTATTTGGACATTGTGTTGGGCGTGCCAGACTCTATGGGCACTGTCCATTAGCTTTATTTCCTATTTTTGTAGAAAGCAAACTCAAAAGCTAAAAGCTTGTCATATTTTTGTAAATTGGGCTATTATTGAGCATGAAGATGGAAATATACATAAAATACATGCTTTGTGAAGCGCTCACACAAGGCATGGGGGTAGATTGAACCCAATTGGTCTTTTGCTTCTTGTCGTTCATGCTTTTACATTGTTTTTTGTGCAAAAAGATAGAGTTCATTGTTCTTGGGGACCTTCCGGGATTCACTACGTGAGCATACTGCGACCGATCAGCGCAGCAGTGGTATCAGAGCGGAGCTGAGATCAAGAGCTTCCAATCGCTACCCATCTCGAGCAAAGGCGGAGCTCCAGGAACGATCGGGCTCTACAGTCAATCTCGTCGCGAACCGTCGATATAGGCAGACTTCTGGCGATCAAGAACCCCTGTTTCTACTCTCAAATCGCGAAGGACCAGGCTGTGCAGGCGGAGGACCACGCATCCTCTCCTTCATGAAGTCGTGGAAAACCAGAGATAAGCTTTCTTCATGTCATAATTAATTGCTTCAACAAGGCTTAAGATTAAGCTTAGAAGCTTTATAAAGCTTCAAGCTTCACAATTTTTCGACGTGGTATCTGAGGAGGTTCCGCGAAAAATGCGCCGTGCTGAAAAACGCCCCCCCCCACGAAATCAGTCGATGCCTTCATTAAGCTTTTCAAGCTTAATCTCTTAAGTCCAAGCTAAATCACTCCAGTCATACAAGGCAAGCAAGTTCATAAACTCCGGGTCCTGCGCATCAAAAGTCAAGTTCTGCAAGTCGACTGGAATCAAGTCCTGCAAGTTCATCAAGTCGGCCTAAGTTCTGCAAGTCCGCAACTCTGCAAGTTGGCTAAGTCTGCAACTCTGCAAGTCAGACTAGTCAACTGGAGTCAGAACTGACTAGTGCTCAAAACTCCTAGAAGGGTTGTTCCTGCGCAAAAATTCTGAACTGGAAAGTTGTTCGTGGCAAAGTGTTCTACCTATCTACAGGTTCACTGAAGTATTCTCAGCAAACGAAGACAGAAATATTGCAGATTTTCTGAAAATTGAGAAAGAAATACCAAAAAATACATAGCCTTGTAACCTTGAATTTGAGCTACGCTCATCTCGCTAACCTGATTTTGAGTGAGAAAGGTTTATTGAGTTTTACAAGATGACGACCCCACATATGGATGACCCTATGGCTGAAGACGACCTACCTGAGCCTACCATGGAACAAAAGCTGGATCTAATCATGCTGCAATTGGAAGAAGAACGAAGGGCTAGGCAAGCATTGCAAGCGCAATTGACAAAATTACAAAGAGCGTCCACCGACAAAGAAGAACCTCAAGCTGAAGATTTGATTCGACGTACCATCAACACCACTCTTGAAGCACAAACCATTCGCAAGGAATCAAAGATAAGTAAACGAAGTTTCAAATTTTGCAATTTCAATGGCATACGAGAAGGAAAGACTGTTTTATCATTCATTAGCCAGTTTGATGACTATTTCCACGAGGAAACTTATCCAGAAAAAGATAAAATCAAGTGTGTTACTAATCATTTGGTAGACAGAGCATCACTTTGGTGGACTGTAGTACGCAAGAGCATAGAATGTCCTGCTACTTGGGAAGATTTCAAGAAGAAGTTCATGCAGAATTTCCTTCCATCGCAATTTCATGAGAAGGCTATCAAGCAATGGGATTTACTTCAACAACGGGATCGTGAGCCTATTCCACAGTATACAGAGCGTTTTTGGAATGCACTCCTACAGCTACGCATGCTTGAAGATGTACCAGAGACGACACATAAGCGGAAGTATATGTCTGGACTTCTTGGACATTACTACGCTGAAGTGAACATGTTCAAGCCTGCTACCCTTGAAGACGCCATCTCACTAGCTCACGACACTGAAGATAAGTTACGCGGAAGAGATAGACGACCACAGCAATTCCAAGCCAATGGTAATTATGGATCTAAACAATTCAATTCCAATTTTAGAAGGTTTAATCCAGGTCGTTTCTCATCACCATCTTTCCGCAAGAATTGGGCTAAACCACCTGCATTACCATCCAATGTCAATCCAAATCCTAAGCCTATTCCACAAGCAAATCCAAATGTACCCAGACTTCCAGCCATTGCAAATAATGTAACCAAAGCCAAACCAATAGTATGCTATAAGTGTCACCAGCCTGGGCATCTCGCAGCAAATTGTCATTCAAAGAAGCCACCAGCACATATCAACTATCTTGGAGCCATGGACGAAGACGAGCATGAGGATATGCCTGATTTCTCTGAAGATGAGGATGATCCTACTACTACTTCCGACACTTTACCAGGTATGCCTACTCCACATTCATTATTGACTATGAAATGTTTGGTGCATGGAAAGGAAAGAACTATCTTGCATGATGACGGTAGTACTCATGACTTTATTTCAGCAAAATTGGTTTGTTTTCTTTGATGATATTTTGGTGTTTAGTCAAAGTGAGAAAGAGCATTATGAGCATTTATCATTAGTTTTTCAATTACTGAAAGAAAATCAATTGTTTGCAAATCCTGAAAAGAGTGAATTCTTTAAGACAGAAATTGAGTATTTAGGTCATATTGTATCAAAAGAAGGAATTAAAGTTGATCCTAAGAAAATTGATGCAATATTGCATTGGCCTGTTCCTAAAAATGTGCATGAATTACGCTCATTCCTTGGTCTTGCTAGTTTCTATATGAAGTTTGTACGTAATTTTTCATTACTTGCTTTACCATTAACAAAACTTCTTAAGAAAGGAATTGTTTATCAATGGACTGAAACTCAGCAGAAATGCTTTGACTTACTGAAACGTGCATTAACCAATCCCCCTGTTCTACAATTGCCTGACTTTAATAGACCATTCTTTCTAGTTGTGACCGATGCTAGCGGATCAGGAATAGGAGCCGTACTAATGCAAGACAATCATCCAATAGCATATTCTAGTTCTAAGCTGAAACCCTCTGAGCTGAAATATTCCACTTATGACAAAGAACTATTAGCAGTTGTACAAGCATTAAGACAGTGGAAACACTACTTAATGGGTTCAGAATTCATGATAAAGACCGACCAGCAAAGCATTAGACATTTACTTAGCCAACCCCAAATTTCTGACCGTCATATCAAATGGGCTTCCTTCATTCAAAGTTTTCATCCTATCATTCAATACCAACCTGGAAAAGAAAATGTAGTCGCTGATGCATTGAGTAGAAGACTTGCCATTCATAATATTTCTGTCATATCTTTTGATTCTTTGATTGCTATGAAAGATACATATCACCAGGATATTACTTTTCATTCTGATTGGCAAAAATTAGTTCAAAATAATTTTATTCTTGTTGATTCATTCTCATATAATGATGGATTTATGTTTTTTGAAAAGAGACTATGTGTTACTATTCCATTTCGATCTTTTGTTTTGAATGAAATTCATTGTCCCCCATATCAAGGTCATAGAGGTATCATATCTACATTACGCATGTTAACTAAAGATTTTTATTGGCCGCATATGGATGCAGATGTATCTAATTTCGTTTCTGAATGTTTGATTTGTCAAAGAATAAAGAGACATCATGGTAAACAGTATGGATTACTAATGCCTTTGTCTATTCCATCTAAACCTTGGGAACATATTTCTATGGATTTCATTACTGGTTTACCAAATACTAAATCTAACCATGACATGATTTGGACAGTTGTAGATAGATTTAGTAAGCAAGCATATTTCATTCCATGTAAGAAAACTTTAACATCATCCCAAGCAGCACAATTATTTTTGAAAACTGTTTTTACTAACCATGGATTGCCCAAAGTTATCATTTCTGATCGTGATTCTAGATTTTGTAACAATTTTTGGATTACACTGTTTGCAAATCTAGGCACAAAGATTGATTTCTCATCTGCATTTCATCCAGAAACAAATGGACAAACAGAAGCCACAAATAGCACCATTTTAGATCTTTTACGTGCATATACTATCTCTAAACCTCAAACATGGGACACTCATTTGCATTTATTACAGTTTGCATATAACAATACACTGCACACATCTACAAAGAAAGCACCTTTTGAAGTCATTTATGGATATAGATTGTCTACACCTGTTGCATCTTTGTCTAATAGAATTCAGAGTGCTGATGATATTGCTAGTATGCATAACAGTATTTTTGATGAGGTTAAGGATATGATTGCTAAAGCCCAACAATCATATACCAAACAAGCTAATAAGAAAAGACAAGCCATGAATTTCAAAGTTGATGATTATGTTTGGCTTAGAATAGAAAAACGTAGACTGCAAAGTGTAGATAGACATCCAGTTGTCAAATTAGCTCCTAGATTCTATGGACCATTTAGAATCATTCATAAGATTAATGATAATGCATTCAAGTTAGAATTACCATCTCATTGGAAAATTCACAATACATTTCACATTAGTTTATTGAGACCATTTAGAGGCCAATTACCTATCCACCCTGTTTATGAAAACCCACCTTTATTAGAGGAAGAGACTGAAATACTTGAACCAGAAGCCATCATAGACACTGACTACATGACCACTAGAACTGGCCGAAGGTATTCTAGATATCTAGTAAAATTTAAGAACCATCCTGCAGAGGAAGCACAATGGATGCATGCTAGAGACTTAAATGCTTTCCCCACTCTGTTAGCTCCACATTGAGCTAATAGCAATTGAGGTCAATTGCTATCCCACCCCGGGGGTATGATGCCAGGAGGCATATTCCACGGTGGATTCCGTGAGGTTTTACGGTGGATTCCGTAAACTTAGATGACCGGGGCTCATACACAAAGAGGATTCTTTGTGCGAGAAGTTGATGGGGACGCCTGTCCTTTTCGGGTGTTTCATTAATTTAGTGTGTACATGGGTGATTCCATAGCGGGTGATTCCGCAAAATGCATATTAAATTAATAAACGTTTATGAGTTTAAAGTGCGCACTCGTAATAAATTAAGGTTAGGATTTATTTCTAACCAGTTGATTTATTTATGTAGCTGAAGACTGCTAGGTATTCACTTTTGTCGGTTTAATTGTATTATTTTACTAACGATTGTGAATGCTTCAGTTGATGTGTAGAGATAGCAGCAGTGGCGGAGGAAAGCATTGGAGTCTAGCGAGTATTTGACCTTTGGATTATATTTTGATAGGCGCCACGCCTATATTTTGTTATGTCTATTGAGACATCGATTATTGATTATTATTTTGTATGCGCCTATGCGCACGGATATGTTATTTCTATTTGGACATTGTGTTGGGCGTGCCAGACTCTATGGGCACTGTCCATTACCTTTATTTCCTATTTTTGTAGAAAGCAAACTCAAAAGCTAAAAGCTTGTCATATTTTTGTAAATTGGGCTATTATTGAGCATGAAGATGGAAATATACATAAAATACATGCTTTGTGAAGCGCTCACACAAGGCATGGGGGGAGATTGAACCCAATTGGTCTTTTGCTTCTTGTCGTTCATGCTTTTACATTGTTTTTTGTGCAAAAAGGTAGAGTTCATTGTTCTTGGGGACCTTCCGGGATTCACTACGTGAGCATACTGCGACCGATCTGCGCACCACTTGGGGATTCTAAGCTTGCGAGGTGTGGCTCTTGGAGTGAGGGGGTGCTTAGCATCTAGACTTTGTCTCAAAGCAAGAGGGGTGACCCCCAAATCAAGGCTAACCTAGTTAGAGTGGAGACAAGGAGATTGGCCAAGGTTCTGGCTAGGGATGGGAGGAGAGCTTAAATCAATGTGATACATGGGAACTTTTAGAACTTGCTCAACATATTGAAATCCACAAAGCCATGGTCCTATGGATACGGTGTCAGTCCCCCTAGTGTAGCGAAAGATAGATAAGGAGTAGTAGCACAAGGTTTATGTGATGGGTTGGCTGATCAGGGATGTAAATGGTCATGTGGAGGACTTCCGACCTACGAGGTCGAGGGAAGGGGGGAGTGCTAACAAAGCATTGACAAGATGAAGAGGCAACATGGTTATCTCCACCAAGGGTACAACCATGATAATTATGAGAAGCTTAGGAGTGGAAATGGTGAGTGTGTTGATTGTGCATGATGCTATGCACCGACAACTTTGACCTTGCATACAAAGCAAACTACAAAAATAATGACTCTTACACCATCACAAGAAATAGCTATGTAGAGTGGGGGTCTATACTAGGCATGAAATGCTATATCACCTCATCTACGTAGCATCATGCCATGCCAAGAAGTATAGTAGCTACTTGTGACAAATAAAGAGATCAATATATACTGTTATTACTTGTTTCCTCCCTCTCCCTCTTCATCTCTCCCTCTCTCCTTCTCCCTTTCTTGTAGTCAAGCTCCCTCTTCTCTTATCATTGGTGATTAAGACATATCATAATAACAATTTGAGGTTTGTAGAATTGACACACATAATTTGTCTCATTATATTCAAATATGCAAATAAAGTACAAAGCTTTTTTGGCATTCTATCATGTGTGGTTTAGTGCTCTAAAGTCTATTATCCTCCACTTTAGGTGGCATAAATAATTAAAATTGACTAGATATATCTAGCTCTCCTCCTAGAGAAAGCTCCAGTTCCTCCTCTTTGAGCTACTCCTCCTTATCCATAGAGTCAAGCTATGCTTACTAATCCTCATCTTAGTAAACACTTTAGGTCATCAACAAACTCTTGCTCAAGTTCATTAGGAGCTTTTGCCTCTTCATTGGCATCAAAGTATAATCTAGCCATCCAAGTTGAATCATTATTGGCTTCCACTAGGTTGCTCTCTTCATACAACCTATAAGACCATGAAGCAACTCACTACAAGGGAATGGAGCAATAACAATAGCGATTCACGATGCAAAATAGCGTCCTCGCTATCCATGTTGTTATTAGTGTTGCTATCTGCATTACTATTAGTGTCACTTATTTGCTTGTATGATGTAGATAGTGGCATAAAGATGCTAATTGTGATGTAAATAGCAATGCTAATTGTGATGTTGCTCCAAGAAAAAAAAGCATCAAAAACTCGAGTGCGGCATTTGCCATAAAGATTTTTGAGAGAGAGTGAGAGAGATTGCCACCTTGAGAGAGAGAGAGAGAGAGAGAGAGAGAGAGAGAGAGAGAGAGAGAGAGAGAGAGAGAGAGAGAGAGAGAGAGAGAGAGAGAGAGAGAGAGAGAGAGAGAGAGAGAGAGAGAGAGAGAGAGAGAGAGAGAAAAGGAGAGTAGAATAAGTAAGAAAAACAACAAGGGGGAAAAGAAACAAAGAGAGGCAACAAAGAAAGAGAAAGGGAGAAAAAAGAGAGAGGGGGAGAGAAAGAGAAAGGGAGAGAGAAGGAAGAGGTAGAAGAAAAGGGTGAGGTAAAGAGAGGAAGATGAGTGAAAAGAAGAGAGAGAGGAGGAGAAAAAGAGATGAAAAGACAATGAAAAAGAGAGATAGATAAAACAACAAATAGAAAGGGAGAGAGAAATAGGGAAACAGTGAGAGAATTAGAGAGAATGAAAAGATAAAAAAATAAAGGGGAAGGGAGAAGAGAAATACAAAGAGAAGTGGGGAGAGGGTCTTTCAATATCCTTGTTTTTTTATTTTCCATCACTGATTTTGATTGTAATAAGATGCGTTGAGTGAGATTGGAGAGAGAAAGAGAGAAATAGAGAGAAGGGAGGGAAATGAAAAGAGAGAAGAAGTGAGAGTGGGGAGGGAAGATGGGAGGAGACAGATAAACAATGAGAGAGAGGGGGAGAGAGAAATAAAGAAAGATGAAGGGAGGAAAATAAAGAGAGGGAAAGAGAGAGAGAGAGAGAGAGAGAGAGAGAGAGAGAGAGAGAGAGAGAGAGAGAGAGAGAGAGAGAGAGAGAGAGAGAGAGAGAGAGAGAGAGGGTGGAAACAGAAATAGAGAGGGGGATACATAAATATAGAGAGATGAGGAGAGAAAATGAATGTACAAAGAGAGATGGAGGAAGGCAAACAAAGAAAGAAAAAAGGGAGAGAAAGAGAAGTGGAGAGAGAAATAGCGAGGGGGATAGATAAAAATAAATAACTATAAAGAGAAGGGGAGAGAGGGAAACAATGAGAGAGAGGGGGAGAGAAACAAAGAGATGAAGGGAGGCAAACAAAGAAAGGGAAAGGGAGAGAAAGAGAAAGAGGGTGGGGAGAGAAATAAAGAGGAAAGAGAGAAAGGAATGGAGAGAAGTAGAGAGATAGTAAGAGAGAGAGAGAAATAGTGAGAGAGGGGGGGGGGAAGAGAGGAACAAAGAGATGAAAGAAGGTAAATAAAGAAAGAGAAAGGGAGGATAAAGATGGGTATGGAGAGAAATAAAGAGGGGAGAGAGAAAAGAAATGGTAATAAATGTAATAATAGAGAGAGAGAAAGATAAGTAAAGATTAAAATGGAGGAAGATCATCAATGAGGGAAACAAAAACATATTGTTTATCGTCACATAGACCAAATGAAGAACCATGATAGTTGCGACATCCAGATCATGAGGCATATCTTAATTAGCGTGTCTTGTGTCCTTGCACTCAGTCCAAGCTGGCAATTAGACGAAAGCATTGCTTGTCCATAGACCACGCACAATGCTTCGGTGAGTTTCAATCAGAGATCATTGACCAGGAAATCTCAAACTTTGAGCAAATGGTAAGAAAAGTGTGTATCAATCAGGCTTTACATTCACAAAGTAATTAAATATCACATATAAAAATACTAGACATGCCTTAGAAATTTTTACAAAGAGGTGAGGGTTCATTCCAAGGAATGCACCTATTGCGGCCCATTAGAAGAGTTCATGGGTATGTGATGGATGGAGTGCCTAGGCCAATACACCAATTAGAGGGCATGCCACACACTAAACCCCCGATAATAGTGGAGATAATAGTCCTTTCGAACCTTCCTTCAATCTTGGAGTCTGAGGTGGAGGCAATGATCGATGCATTATAGTCCATGGATATCGAGTTGTCAAATCCACTGAGAGAGAAAACATCCATACCATTATATGATGGGTGCCAAGTATCTCACTTATAGATGGTGCTTGTACTCCTAAGTGTGCAAGCAAAGTACGAGTGAAGTAATGCGGGTGTGACTGAGTTGTTTAAGTACATTCTATGGTCCGTTGATTTTGACTCCATTATAAAAAATATTTTTTGTGCTCTTCAAGGGTGCTTCAAAAATTTTTTTAAAGGTTGCTAAAGTATTACATACTACCACTTGGAAACACAATGCCTGAGTCCCATACTGATGCATGATTGGTGTTATGAAAGCTTGTCATGGACTGCAACAACATCCATGCATGTGTGAACAAGTGTGTGTTTTTTCGAGGAGACTACAGGACTATGGAGACATGTTCGGGGTGTGGTACTCAGAGGTATCGCGAGGATTTGCAGGGGAAAATTGTCCCTTAGAATATTCTCATACACTTTCCACTTATACTGCGTCTATGTCACATGTTTTGTATGACAAGCATGTCAAGCTTGACAATGTGGCATGCACAAAATAGATCCACAGATAGATTCCAATGAATATCAATAGATTCACGTGCATGGAGCCACATTGACTTCACCTTTCCAGGCTTTGCACGAGAGCCAAGGAATCTTTGGCTTGGTCTTACTATGGATGGCATGAATCCATTTGGTCTTCACTCAACTTCTTATAGCATGTGGCCTATAGTCCTTGTTAACTACAACATCCCTCAATGGTTTTCTATAAAGAAAGGGCATCTAATCCTTAGCTTGCTCATTCCTGAGCACTACAAAGTCAAGAACATGGACATCTACCTCTATCCATTAGTTGATGAGCTCAAGATTTTGTGGCAGGAGGAGAGGGTTGCTGTGGAAGACACGAGCAAGCATGATGGTTAGCAGTTTGGTAATATAAAAGCCATTCACATGTGGACCATGCATGACTTTTTGGGATTTGGGGAGTGCTCAAGTAAGTGGGATTTCATCCTCGTTGTTGATATCTAGCATGGCTCATTCGAGTTTGTGTTGACTAGATAGGGGTATTGTGACAAGTCTGGTTACCTCAAGTTATCATGCATGTCTATTGTGTAGGTCACAATTAGATTCCCAAAGGTCATAGACTATGAAGAAGATGGTATATCAAGGCCATGCCACTTTCTTGCATGAGGGTCATAAATGAACGAAGGTTTTCTTGGACGACCTCTAGCACAAATGAATGCCCAAAGTTGGTACAAGTTGAAAATGGTCCACAAGAAGTCACATTCAAGCGGAATGTGACAATTCTCAATTTTCTACAAGTTGTTGTATTGGACCCACTTACAAATCAACCATTTTTTGGATCCCATGCATATTTTTAAGAATGTGGGTAGCTTATTATGGGACCATATCACATGAAAGAGGGACATTGTAGGGGCATAAATGGATTTGAAGGAGGTAGCCAAGATGGAGGCAACACAATCGAGCTTCAATGGTCACTTGCAACTACCTCATGCTCTTAGGTCCTGTCGACTAAAGAAGAGCATACAATGAAGCAAATTAATAGGTCTATCCATGTCCCAATGGGTATGATGCGTTCCCTTAGGTTTACTTATTCTAAAGATGACCAACTCTATTAGGTTTGAAATCCCATGATTGGCATAAGATATGCCATGTTTGTCCTGACCTTGATAGCAAGTATCATCAGTATTTTGCTATTTAGTGTCTATTTGATATTCATAATGCTTCAAGTTTTTGACAATTCATACTATCAATCAGAATAGCGGGGTGCCTCACTCCAAAAATACGCTCGACAATTTATAGGTTATCGAATTTAGTGCAATGGATCTGAAGAAGGTCAAGACATTCTCTATTAAATTTGCAAGGCAAGGAGCAGTGGAGGCGATCTTTCTCTTTGAGAAGTACCTGCCCATGAGCATGCTCACAATACAAGCTCACCTTCTAGTACATCTTGTAAACTTGTCCATACATGATGGATGTTCTTCTTAGAGCGCTTCATGAAAACCTTGAAGAGTTTTTTGTGACAATGAGCTTGGCCAAAAGGTAGCATGGCCAAAGGTTGGCTAGTGTTGGAGGCATTAGTGCATATTTGAGAGTGGCTACAAATAGTTGATTCAGACAACAATATGCTATGGTTGTTGATGGATGATAATAGACTAACCAAAGATGTGGTGGTTGGGAATGGGGTAGAGAAAATGATAGATATTGCCATGGAGGAGAAAGTGAATTATTTTTGTATGTTGTATTATACATCCATGGAGAAGTAGCTCGCTAGGTATGAGTATGCTAGAAAAGAGCGAGAGGGATACATCATAATTTCAATGCAATACAGGCCATCAATTGGTTTGATATCCCAAGGGCATGGAGGAGATGCTACGGTTTATATATATGCAATGGTTGCATGAAGCTTTGATTTTAGCTTCTTGCAAACGGACAGAGGTCTTTACCAAGGAGTGAGAATTCTCGAGGGAATGTAGTCCGAAGGTGATCGCATGCTTTATTTATTGTCATATCTAGATTTTATGTGCAACAACTAATCTAATCATTTCAGTATACAGTGTGACGTGGTCACGTGAGCAACATTTTCGTGTTTAGTGCATAGAAAAAATGTGCTTCATGACAAATTGTGGTGTCATGGCAAAGTTCAAGCAAGAGAGCCGACGACAGACCACAAATATGAATACCCTAGTAGATGAGATGGAGTATTTTGGTAACTTGCAAAGTGTTATCTCAGTGGATTATCATAGCTTTTCCATGATTATATTCGATGTACAGTGTTTAAAGTTGTATCGGAAGGAGCTGGGATAATTGTTCGGTGAGGTCCATCTAGATTTTTGGAGGTAGAATCCAAGAAAAGATGGTCAGATATGTACAACCCATTTGTCTTGTTGGATCATTGTGAATAGGTGCATGATCTTTTTTATTAATTTTTCCACAACACGAAATAGTCACAAATGTTGATTCACTCTTATATGTGATATTGAATAGGTAATCTTCTATCCAAATCCTTGATAACCTCGATGGAGGTATATTGTGTTGTCAACACCTTAGACTGCATGAGTATATGATGAAAGCAATATCCCCAGTGTGGACAAGGAGAGTATGCAGGTAGAGGGCTCAATGTTGTGAAGGGTGAATGGCAAAGAGGGCTTGGAGCGTGCAGAGGAGACATGCACAAGTAATGTAGATGAAGAGACAGGAGGCCATGAATTTTTTGAGAATGAAGTAGACTCCTCTTTCTATGGTGACCTATCTATAGACCTTCCAGTACGCCGAGCTATACCAAGAGCTTGACATGGAGCCATAGGCCAGGTTGTATTTGCATTTTCTTGATAATTCACTTTTGAGGATACTTTCATATATGCATTTTAATTAGCATATTTTTTTTAGAGTTCTGTTATTGTGCTGTACCTAAATACTTATATTGATTATGCTAATATCATTTTCTATATGTGCAGGTTACCTTTGATGGTACCTAGAGAGCAGGATGAATCAAAGGACGATCGATGAGGAGCTGCAGGAGATATTTACACAGATGTCTTTGGATTAGATGGCCCACTTTAGATATATGGCAGACTAGGAGTTGTCAAGATATTGTTAGGCTGTTCTGTTAGGTCTACTTTAACATGCTTCGATGATTTAATCTCCAGTAAGCGAGGTTGATGCTCTAGACTAGTATCAAATGGAGGGAGTAGTTCTAAGAGGTGTTGTAGAGATGTAGATATTTTGAGCCCACAGTTGGTCCCAAGAGAGTTGCTACTCCTTGCTTTCATTCCAATTCTAGAGAGAGTGGCTCAAGTGGGTGTTGTGGAGGTACCGATATAGTGTCTTCATCATCTCATCAGTCTGGTGGACACTTGCCACCTCCAAGATTTGTTACACCTATAGGGATATCCACTCTTGTGACTTTGGGTTTCATTTAGCCATCCGCAGGTGGCACCCTTATGGGTGCTACTCCGAGAGATACTACCCCTAGGTACACCAAATATATAGCTATCTCCTGGTTATGCCCATGAGCATGGTCATAGGTGGGAGAGGCCACACCTTAGACATATCCCAGTAGGGTACCGATACCTCGTAGATGACAAGACATGTGCTATGATCATGAATGATGAGAGGAGGAGAATGATGTCTCATGAGAAAGTTGTGCCAACAAATATTTAGGCATAATGTTCTCGACCACTGGAAGAATATACCAAAGGGAAGCAAGGACTATGTAGTGGCAACTTTGCATAAGGAGTTTCCAGATCTACAATGGCAGAGAGGTTTTACATTGGGTGGATGATGGAGTGTATGCATGCATACATGCCACATAGATGATCAAACACATATAAGGCAATCAAGAGTGGTGCCTCAAAGCCCAAGTGACTAGATGAAGAGGATTGGTAGAGACTCAAGGAGGAGGCCATAGATTGTGCAGGACGATGGCGGCAGCAACAAAAGGCAGCGAGGGCACAATTGGAGGTAGGGGTCATGCATTATCTTGGGAGTGGTGACCACAAGACTTATTTGAAGAACTTTGTAAGTTTTCTTTTGGTTCTTCTTTCTTTCTTATTTGGAATATCACTTGTACTAACAACCTTTTTTCTAACAATGCTATTCTATTTTCTTTGCAGCACTCCATCACAAACCATAATCCCATAGGTTCAAAGACTTGATATGCAGAGAGACACGGTCTCACTACACTTATCAATAGATCATATGTGCACAGCGGTTAAGTAAGCCAATCCTCTTTCTTGTGTAATCATTAGTTTTTTTGTGATACATTATGTATGGTGGACTAACGTCGAGTTGTTCATTTTTTGTAGAGTTTGTTTGACGCTCCTTTGTGTTAAGACAAGATTTTAGATGGTGAAGATTTGTAGCATGTGCTTGGATTCGTGAAGCGCACATCATTTTCTTTTTTGGTCCTATGATCTATGTAGGCTTCTTCCATGTAGCATTCCTTAGATATATTTATAATCCTTTATATAAACTCACACTTTGCGATATTTACAGATACATTTTCATGTTTGTTTTGGCTCTTCTCTCCATGGTTCCATATAATTTTATGAGTTGTCATTTCCAGTCTTATACTTATTTTATGAGCTATCAATCTTGTGGTTTTCAATAGATTTTGTGCCCATCTTGATGATGATTGCATATCCAATATGTAATTTCTTTGCAAAATATTATTGAACACATGGTGCTATGGGTGGTAGGGCTGCCTTGCCACCAATTTTTTTCTCTCTATAACCATTGCTTTTTGCGTCACTAATTTATTGGCAGCACTATCTTAGGTGCTATTTGCATTGCAAAATGGCGGTGAATTTATAGAGACACATATATTGATGCTTTTAGTGCTGATAGGGGTAAATTTTTAAATGAATATTTGCATTGCTTGGAACATTTGGTATGTGGCCTATATCTTGTAGTGACTTGCACTGAGTAGTGCCACTATTCATCCAATGGATTAGAATTAAAAATAACATGCATGCAAAACAATTCATATGACAAAGTTGCATAGAGTGAGTTAGCTCAAACAAGTGGATGACAATGAGATCTACAAACTTGCTCACAATGCTTAGCAATCAAAATGTGTTGCACACATGTTTGTCCAAGTGGAATCATCGTGGCTTCTAGTATGTTGCTCTCTTCGTACAACCTATAAGACCATGGAGCAACTTGCAGGGTAGTGCGACTACTCATCCAATGGATTAGAATTAAAAATAACATGCATGCAAAATTATTCATATGGTAAAGTTGCATAGAGTGAGTCTAGCTCAAATAAGTGGATAGTAATGAGATCTACAAGCTTGGTGACAATACTTAGGAATCACAAAGGTGTTGCACATGTCTATCTAGCATGTTGTGGATTCCACCTCTATAAATCCCAAAGGTCTCCTTGAATAGCTTCACTTGGGCCCTCCATCAACACTTTGTACCATTAGACATCCAAGATGAATATGTTGGAACTATGGTAATCAACCCCCAAAACTTTTGGATATTCCTGAAATATTCCATTTCAACTAGCACAATGTTTGTATCCATAGTCTTACAAGTTGGACAATGACTCTCTTGTTCAAACTCTGCCATTACACTGTGATCAAAGGTGTGCAATCTTTGGTCTATTGTGCTCCACCTAAAAGTGTCACCCATAAGACCATAACACAAAATATAACTTGCAAATGAGGAAATGTTTGGTTATCACAAAAGCATGTGTAGCAAAGCAAGTTGCCCCAAGAATTGCTTACCTTGAGTACATAGCCTTTAGAAAACTTCCATGCCTCCATGCTTACATTGACACCGTCCTATGTAGCTCTACTTAACTCTTCATACAACCACATAGGGGTCATGAAGGTGGGTAGTGCCTCCAAATACATTGGATAACAAGTGGCCATGTTTTGTGAGGTGGCTTGAAGGCATGTCTTGCCAACCTTCATTGCTTCTTTTGTAATCTCATATAAATTTAGCCACTTCTCCATGATTGGATGATGCAACAAGAAACATGTTGATTTTCTCTATAAGGGAATTATCCATCATCTTTTCCTCCCTAACCTTGGGTAAGCTCTCAATAATCCAAGGATCATATTGTAAATGTCATAGGGATTGCATATCACCATGCCCATCCCGTAAATATTTTATAATATAGGACAGTGACTCTTGGATCAACTATACATTTTCCATCAAGCCCTTACGCATTGCCTTTTACTACATAAAAAGCCTTTCAACACCTCCATGAAGCATTCAAGAAGTACATCCACCTATTGTGCAATGTGCCAGTTATAGACACCTCATCCACAAGGTATACTAAGAGATGGACTTGAATGGTAAGGATGGAGGTACAAAAACTTTACTTCTCTTATAGAAAGACTACTTCAATGGAGTTTTTCTTTGTAGCATTTATGAAGGTTGTATGGATTTCCTTCTATGATATCTATTGTACGAGTTGGACAAGCTTGTATATCACTAAGCATGCCTCTAGCATTAACAACCTTGTGATCCCATCGATATAATAACACAAGAAAAGAGAAATCAAAATAAGGTGAAGTGACAACATGTCATGAATGAAATTAACTTGAAATTTACATATGAATACATACCTAACACATCTTGTGCTAGTCATGAGACTTCAATCCACTTACCATACACAAGGCAACCATGTCAGTCGTTATTACAAGACCTACATAGTTTAAAAGCTTAGCATGTCATATTTAGAATAATTAGAATTATAGCTAATTAACATGAACTATTCAAGCATTGACAAGGCATGTGATATATACCCGAGCATTCTTTGTAACCTGGAAAGTCATATATGGTCCATATGAAGATCCCTTAGGATGTCCATATTCTTCACCTTGTACCAATGAAGAATGAGTAGACCAAGAATGACATGGATCAATATGTTTTGAAGCTTTGCAATTCATAGGGAAGCACAACACATCGTTTGAGGACCAATTTTTTGAGTGCCAATACATAAGGTTCATCAAATCTTCACAACTTGAACATTTGTTGAATCCATGGCAAAAGAGGAAAATGGTGAAGAACTTGGACTAGCATTGTCTCACCCTATAGGTCAGTGTGATATTATTCTACACCACATTTTGGGCATGCAATCAACTCTACATATTTTTTTCTGAAGCTTTAATGGCATGAAAAAAAATGGCAAAGATAATCTTCCAACTATTTTTTGATGCACTCCATTTGTCCATCTATTTGGGGGTGATAGGCCATACTAGATGCATCTTAGTGCCCATAAAAGAAAAGAGACTCCACCAAAAATTGCCCATAAATTTAGTATCACAATCTGATACTATATTTACTGACATTCCATGAAACTTGAGTACACTCTCTATAAATTTATTATTCATTATTTGGTTATAAATTGGAGCTTGGTGGGGATGAAATGGGAAAATTTTATCAACCGATCAACAATCACATAATGTTATTCCAACCATGCTTTGTTGTTGGTAGGCCTATAATGAAATACATACTAATATCAATCTATTTGCCTTAAGGAATAGGTAATGGCTAATGTAATCCATTGGGTAGAAGTGTGAAACCTTTATTTTATTAACATGGAAGACACTGCATGATATAATCTTTAACATCTCTCTAATTGCCCTTCCAATAAAAACTCTTATGGATGGTATTAAATGTCTTAAATAGTCCCATGGTGACCCATCAAAAGTGAAGAATGCTTTTCTTGTAAAATGCAATGCTTGAAAGATATTTGACACATCAAATAAACCCAATCTTTGTACCACAATAACTCATTGTGCCATGTAAAATTTGGATACTCTTCACCTCTTCCTTGTGCTAAAATGCGCTCGTCATAGTGGTTGCATTTTCATGAAGCAAATGCTCTTTTTGTATGTCATGAATCCACTCTTTGTAAAAAGGAAAAATAAAAGAAAGTGAACATGCCCATATCCTTGATGAAGCATTTGCCACAATATTGTCTTTATCCACCATGTATAAAACATCAAAATCATAGCCTTGTAGTGTAGACAATGATCATTATTGTTTAGGAGATAAAGTGGACTGAGAAAGAAAATATTTCAGTACTCTATGATCATTTTTTACCTTAAAATGGATACCATAGATGTAGTGATGCCACTTTTTGATTGCATGAATAATGGCTAGCATTTTCTCCTCATAAAAATGGAGTTGACATTTCTTTGCATTCAATTTTCTGCTCTCAAAAGCAATTACTTTATGATATTAATATAGAATAGCCCTAATACCTCTACCACTAGTATTAATGGTATTTTGAGAAGGCTACAAAAGTGGAAGTGACAGCTACTATTTTTTGGTGGATATTATTTTTGTGGAGCATCAGTGCCTTATCTTTTGGGCACTTACATGGACATCACTACATTATCATGGATGTATTACTTTGTGAGAGCCGGCGGGCTCACTCCCATGCACATTGTATTCACCACCCGTAGTTGTATTTGTCGCACCTACAAGTGTTGCATGGATTGCACACATGTATTTGTGATTGGAATATCTTAGGCTTGGTCTAATTAGGCTAGTCTTGAAGCATGCAATGATGATTGATGGCCTAGAGCCCACAAAGTGGGTAGGATGCCCAAGGAAGGGGCACAAACCCTTAATGCAAAATGCAAAAGGGGTGCAAACCAAGGCTATAAAGTTGTTATTTAATTTTGTTACAAGTTATTAAAAAGTTATATTTTAATAGTAACAAACGTAATTCCTGGTACTTGCGATGAGGTAAAAAAGACCTTACAATCATTCCATGTTCATTACAATAGCATCCATGCCTACCCTAATGGCCCTAAAGTGGTGAAGAGTTGGAGCAAGACAAGAAGTTACACATGTGAACAAAGTCTTATCTATAACAATTTCAATTCAGGTGCCTTTGGATAGATTTAAAGGGATTCAACCAAGTAAAATGATTGATTTATATCTAGTTGGGTATTGAAGGGTAAAAGGTATTTTCTATCCATATAGTCAAGACCCTTGAACATCCTTAATTTATTTTTCATTCTGAGAGGGAACTACAACTTACAATGACCTTAGGATATAGAAATGAATTGTTCATTTTAGGAACTAATCATGGTTATCCTTTATAGGACGTAACTATAAGGAGTAAAGATAGATGCCTTGCCCATGTATATTAAAGTGTTGCATGACCTTTGAAAAAAATGAAGAGGGTTCGAGAAGTATTGTACACTAAATAATAGGGGGACTATCATACACTCTAATGAGAAATAAGTTGCGGATTGTATCTTGTATTGTGGGATATTCAAAGGAGAGTGTTTTGGCTTTGACAAAAAGTTTTAAGATATGCTTGTTGCTTGGAAAGGAGATGGTTTCCTAGTTAGGAATAGGTTAATTACATTGTTTATGGATTTTGAAAAAGAGTTATGTGCTTGCAGGCACTACCATTTTACTCTTATATGTGGAAACACGGTACTTACAGGTTTAAATAGGGTGCATACTTGGATAGTTCAGCCTCAGAGATTGAATTGCATAATTTTCTGTTTTAAATTTGTTATGACGTGCTATAGCTCATCTTGAAGAGGGCAATTTTGACTTTGATTTGAATCAAAAATTTGGAAATAAGAGTTTCCTAGCTCAAGTTATAGCCAATTTTTTGACAGGGGGTATTGTAGGAGTGCACTACTATGTGGGAAATCATAAGGAAAAGAGTAAGCCCCAGGATGAGTATGCTTAACAAATCAAAGATTCCATGCTAAAAAGTACACTTAAAAAGGGCCCTAAAGAGCCTCAAGTAAAAGGAGAATTCAGTGCACTACCTAAAGGATGCTAGAGAATTTTAGCTAATTTATTAAGATATGAGGGAAGAGAAGAGGTATAGAAACACAAGTTGATGGAAGAGGCATGGTGTGAAGAGCGCATAACTATTTTCTCTTGCTTGAAGCATGACAACTGTCAACACCTTTAAACAATGTTGATTGGCATGAATTAGGCACAGTCAGAAACAACAAATACAACAGTCTATTGAAAACATTCATAAACAAGTTATTTATCTGTACCTCCTCCAAGGTGCAATGTCATGCTGGCATTCAGTCCATTATACTAGGACATGTGTCTAAAGTATATGGATATCTGTGTCCAGCTACCATGGGCACAATCCACCTTTATCTAGTATGAAGACCTTCGGGGAAGACCATCCTAGGTTTGCAGGGGTTAGGCTGGTTCTCAATGCACAAGCAATTTACAACTAGAGCCTCCTAGCACCCTTGCACTTTCTAGACTAACATCCTACCTGTGGAGGGAACTCTTGCATCTTGGGGCCAATCCTAGCACCCAATGTGGACAAATTTGATCACTCCATCACTAGCCTTGGGGGAGACCGAGGGTTTATGCAATTGCAAGTGGGAATTGTTGTTATCAATTTCCAATATCCATATGGCTCTTGATATTTCATAGTCATCTTTATTATAAGATTTGTTCCCTTGTTTATGGTCCATACAAGCCTTACCTTGGGACTAGCTCCTTGCCAAGTGACAACATTCAATAGAAGAAACATTGGAGCTAAAGATTTAGCCCCAAAATAAAGAGCTAGCATAGTTGGCTTTGTCTAAACTTGAGCAAGGAGGAAAGAAAACATTTCATGTTTGTTTGAAAATAATATGAACACTCAAAAGGCTTTTACAAATGGAGCAATCATATAGTGGTAATTCATTTTACATGGCAATTGACTTTAAGGCTTGTTTGGGCTCTCAAATCTAGTGTTGCAATGACATGGTTTACTTTTAGAATACTGAATCTACAAATGCAGACCCAATTATGCTTGCAAATAACAAGCACAAATTCAAAAGCTTATTAGATACAAATGCTTAAAAAATAATGAATACATGCATTGTTCCCTCAAAGCACTAAATAAATGGAATGGGCTAGTGTATAATCTCTTGCCTTGAAGTGCTAAAGAACAAGAATGAATTGATGCATATGTTTCCTCCTCAATTAAATTCCCTTGCGTGGTGCTGACAAAACCAATACTTGAATTAGTGCAAGTTGATTGTATTTAACCATGGAATTTAGAGAAGTACATTAAAATGCTAGGATTGATTTTTGGCTATCATAAGTCATCTTATATAACACACACACACACACACACACACACACACACACACACACACACACACACACACACACACACACACACACACACACACACACACACACACACACACACACACACACACACACACACACACACACACACACACACACACACACACACACACACACACACACACACACACACACACACACACACACACACACACACACACACACACACACACACACACACACACACACACACACACACACACACACACACACACACACACACACACACACACACACACACACACACACACACACACACACAGAGTGTACTTTTATTTTAATTTATGTAAAATAAAATGCATATGAGGCATAAACATAACCATGTGCGTGGTCTCAATGCACACAAAGAGAGTTAAATGTACATCACAATTTGTTGGAAAGATACATGATCCAATGAGTAGCCAAACCAATGCCTCGACTTGGATAGAGGAGATAGGCTACATGTTAGAAGAATAGGTAGGTAGTACTGGAGTGGGGTTAATATTTACATATGATTTGTGAAAACTTTAAAGATTTTTACTTTTCTAAAGATTGTAATAATATGTCACATAGATTTCACATTTTTTTGCAATATCTTAATTGTCAAGAAACCACATCATCGTGAGACATTGGGCTAAGAGCTCCATGGGAAAAAGAGAGCATTGATAATTATCATAAATGAATTTAACTTCTTTACATTTTAAATGTTTTATTGATTGATTGAGAGAGAGAGAGAGAGAGAGAGAGAGAGAGAGAGAGAGAGAGAGAGAGAGAGAGAGAGAGAGAGAGAGAGAGAGAGAGAGAGAGAGAGAGAGAGAGAGAGAGAGAGAGAGAGAGAGAGAGAGAGAGAGAGAGAGAGAGAGAGAGAGAGAGAGAGAGAGAGAGAGAGAGAGAGAGAGAGTCAAGGTGTAGGCTCCACCACCACTTATTATCTCTTACACTTTCATTATTCCATCACTTTTACATTCCGATTTTGATCACAGAGAAAAATTGGGTGGCCTCATTACCTTTGCTAATTAGGCTCATTAATTTCACTTTGTAGAATTTGCGTGATTGTGAAATTGATAATGCTTATGAAGCTATAACTCAGTCACTTCACATTCACAAAGAAAAGAATTCTTGTGGCTACTCCCCTTTTTTCTCACAAAAAACCAAAGGCTCCAAACTACACTCATCTCATCACCATGCCTTAGAGAAACCGTGTTCACAAATAGACACCTCAATCTTATCACTTACTTATTGCGTTTTTGCTAATAAGGTTCTAGGCATTATCAGTATGTTTCCAAGGAATTTGGGGTTATTTTAACTTGGTTGGTGTTCATAGCTTCTTAAATGTAGAGTGTGGAAACGCATTGAAATGATAGTTTTTATAATGAGATTTGTTCATAACTATGAAGTGATTGCCTTGATAGAGACTATTTTAGTCTTCATGATCAAACTCTATTGTAGTGCCTTATATTCTACAACAAAGTGATAATCAACATTTAAAAATGTTTTTAATAATACACTTGAAAATGCTTGGTGGATTGGATAATACTATAGCATGATGTGGAGAAACATATCAAGAGAATGTGGCACGGGCAATAAGGTCCAATGATAAATCTACTTAGCCTTCTTGTTACCAAATCAATGAGGTTAATAATGTGAACTACATATGAGATGCTAAAAGAGCTCTCACATTATTGTCCTATGTTCGAGAGATAAGCATCCCCATTGTCCAATGACAACACATACAAAGTTTTGTAATAACAAACACCTTAGTCTGAATATGTGCTAGTATTTCAAATCACCGGCATAGCAATATTGAGATGGCCATGCAAAATATATACACAAAATAACCTTAACAATTGATTCATATATGTCACATGCAATTATTTTCCTTCACCATCACGCACACCCCAACCTTATGAAACCTACATCCATAGCCCTGCTAGGGGCTTGGAACATCCTTGACCAACTACCCATCATATGTAAAATATGCATGACATAAGATGTGCATGTTTATGAAAGATGTCAAAGTAAGGCCCCTGATTTGGAGTTTCCCTTGAGTTCAAAGGTTTGTTTGTGATGTGATTAAAATTTTTATTCAGGGATTAAATGCCTATTTTTTAGAGTGGAGATTCTCCCTCTATGTGTGTGTGTGTGTGCGTGCGTGCGTGCGTGTGTGCGTGTGTGTGTGTGTGTGATGATCAAGCTATGTCCTACTTGGTAGCATCACACGAGAGCAGCATTCATTTACCATGTGATCTTTCTTAAGGGAAGTTTGCATATACCATGTTGTATGAACGGTTCGTGAAAATTTATGATATGGATGGTCAAGCATGTGTATGGATGTAGTTTTTCACGAGTGGATGTGGGTATGTGAGAGGTTGCAAGTCTCTAAATTATATTGGCTACATGTAAGAGAGACACAATGTATCAATGTGTGTACATGCACACACATATATCTTTCTTGAATATGTTATTTTTTCTCTCTCAAAATAATCGCCTTCCTCTTGTGGGCTCTTTCCCATCCATTCATCTCTATTAGCATTTGCGTGTGGGGGAGGGTCATTTAGTTATGTTAAAAGGGAGCACTGTTGAGATATCGAGCTCCACTCGTGATATGCTAGGGTGACCGTTGTGCATTTATGTCACCGACGTGTCAGTTGCAGATGCGGTTGGTACACCGCCCATGAATAATAGCTAGATGACAGATATCCTTATCTACTCTAGTTCGTGGCTCAGTTAGTATGCCACCTTAGTTAGTTGTCTTTGGTTTGAGACCCATATATAGGGTTCTTCTATTTCTTTGTATGAGACTTCTTTTTGGCTTACACAACTAAGAAGAGGAAAACTGTTTTCAGCCTCCACCTCTGTGTGTATTCCCCCATTGTGCAAGCAAGAAAGCTTCAAGTGAGACTCCTTCCTTCTCTCCCACAATCTTGACATGGTATCAGAGCCTTGTTCGTGGTAAGGAGCTCAAGAAAGCAAGCCAAGCTCGCGGTGTTCTGGTAAGAGGAGCAGTGTTGTTTTCATTTTCTGTTTTGGGAGCAAATCTCTGCAGGTAGCACAGCCGAAAATTGCAAGAGTGCATTGTCTTAGGTTGAGACGCCCTTCGCGGTGAAGCAAGAGGGCAGTATATGCTGCGGGAGGAGGCTTTAGCCCTTGGCGACCCTGTTTTTTTGATTTGAGGCCATTTCGGGGCCTGTTTTGGAGGCGGAAGTTTTCTGCACGCACTCAGGAAAAGGCCCTGTTTTATGCTGTGCGACCACTGTTCTACAAGTCGGTGAAAAGTTACCGCAGAAATTGAATCGTATGCTTGTGTGCAGAGACATTGGGAGTTACAGAATCATCCTTGGTTCCTGTTTATGAAAAATCATCACTAGGAAGTGACTATGTGGTCAAATACCACTTTCGCCAGTTTTGCAGATTTGCCCGCGCCAGGAAGATACCATGAGGGTGAAGCTGTGTTTTTTGCACTGACAGAATTTTTTGCAGTGTTCTGTAATGGCGTCTGATTCTCTTTCACAGATTGTAACAGAAAAGCTTGACAAGAACAACTTCCAAGCATGGAAGTTTAGAATGACGAATTTCCTTATGGGAAAAGGATATTGGGAATTTGTTGCAGGAAATGAAGAAGAACCAGTTCTTCTTGATGTTTCCAATCAACAGCAAATGCAGGCATTTAAAGCATGGCATGGAGAGCCAGGAAAGTTATGTATTGGCTGTCTATCAGCATTTCAGACTCTATGATTGTGCATATTCAGGATGCAAGTACGCCAAAGGAGGCATGGGATACTTTGTCAAAAATGTATAGCACAAATACGCAAGCCAGGAAAATGCAGCTCAAGCAAGAGTTGCATAATGTGCAAAGAGAAAATATGAGCATCAATGACTACCACATGAAGGTGAAGAAGGTTGCAGATGCACTTGCTTCCATTGGGTCGCCAGTGGAAGATGATGATTTAGTTTCTGTGACCTTGAATGGTCTAGGAAAGGATTATGCACAGTTTCGGACATCCATTTCAGTTCATGAAAGATTTCCTGATTTTGAGGAGTTGATTGCTCTTCTAATTTCTGAGGAGCAGAGAAATGGTAGTGCATCTTCTTCAGGAGGAACTTCAAAAGAAGCTGTCTTCTACTCAAATGCTGGAAGAGGTAGAGGCAGAGGTAGAGGAGGCCGATCTGGAGGCCGTGGTAGAAATAAGAATATGTAGCAAACTCAAGAAAACCAGTCCTATGGAGGAGGACGTGGTAACTCTAGAGGCAGGGGGAGCCAAAGAGGTCGTGGTGGATGGCAAAGAGGCCAAAATGCAAACAATAATGTTGAATGCTACTACTGTGGTAAAATGGGTCATATGGCTAAAGACTGCTATAAAAAGCAGAATGACATCATGAATGGAAAACTGCAACAAGGAAATTATGCATCTTCTAGTAGACAGGGTGATGAAAGAAATGAGCATTTGTTTATGATCCAACACATGAACAATTCTGTGACAAGTGCAGAAGAAAGCAATGATGTGTGGTATGTTGACTCAGGTGCATCAAACCACATGACAGGTCATGCAAAATGGATGGAGGATGCAAGGAAAATGGAAAAACTAGGATTTGTGGAGACTGGTGATGATACTGCACATCATATTGTGTAGATTGGAAAAATTCCTTTGTCTATGCAGGATGGGAAAAAGAAATACCTGTCCGATGTATTTCATGTCCCGAATATCACCAAGAATCTGGTTTCTGTTGGTCAAATGGTTGAGGAGGGCTTGTAGGTCAGATTTAATCCTCATGGATGCTTTGTTGAGGATATGAAAAATAAAGGTCGCTTGATAGCAAAAGGAAAGAAGAAGGGCATAATGTTTACATTGGATGTAGACATGCCTGAATTGAGTGCAGCAATGTTTGCACATGGGACCGGTGTAGTTGCAGATATTGATATCTGGCATAAACACATTGGTCATGTTAATGTACAACGACTTAAATCAATGCAGGCCCAAAATATTGTTGCAGGATTGCCTAAATTCAAGGTTGCAGAAATGCATAAGGTATGTGAAGCCTGTCAGTTTGGAAAATAGGCAAGGAAACCATTTCCTAGACATGTTCAAGAGAGTAAGAAGCCATTGGAATCAATCCACTCTGATGTGTGGACTACTAAAGCTGCATCTCTTGGAGGCTGTCATTATTTTGTCACTTTTATTGATGACTATAGCAGAAAATTTGGGTGTATTTTATGAAAAAGAAAAGTGAAGTTTTTGGACATTTCAAAACTCTTAAAGCTATGGTTGAAAAAGAAACAGGCCTGCAAATAAAATGCCTAAGGTCAGATGGAGGGGGAGAGTACCTCTCAAATGAGTTTGCAAGGTTCCTGCAAGAGCATGGCATAAAGCAACAATATTCATGCAGTCATACCCCACAACAAAATGGAATTGCAGAAAGGAAAAACAGGCATATTGGAGAGGTATCTCGTGCCATGCTCAACGAAAAAGACTTGCCAGATTTTTACTGGGCTGAAGCAATTGCTACAGCAGTCTACATAATGAACAGGACTCCCAGTGCAGCAATACATGGGATGACTCCAGAGGAGAGGTATACTGGTAGGAAACCAGATATTTCTCATTTGAAAATTTTTGGTTGCATTGCCTATGTTCATGTGCCAGATGAGTTGAGATCCAAGTTGGATCCAAAAGCTGAGAAGTGCATCTTTATTGGTTACTCTTTGCAGTAGAAAGGATATAGATGCTATAACCCTTCTACTCATAAGTTTATAGTGAGCAGAGATGTTTTTGATGAGATGAGTAGCTGGTATAAACCGGTAAATGTGATTGATGATGTAGATGCACAAAATGGTAATGCTGCACAGAATTCACAGCAGCAGTCACAAAATATTAGTGGACCTGGAGCGTCCTCTAGTAGTGGTTCACATTCTTCGCCATGGACAGGCAGATTGAGATCAGGAGAATCTTCTCAAAGCAATGGAGATAGTGGTATGCAGGTATCACGAAAAGGAAAAGAGAAGGTAGATCAGCCCATGTTTGATGTGAATGCAGGTCACTCTTATGTGGATGGTGAATCCAGTGGCTCAGAACAGAGCATTGATGATGAGTTGGGTATTCCTTCCATTGTTACACATGGAGTAAGGAAGACCAGGGATGTTTTGAGAGCACCTGGGAGTGAACCTACTTTGCGCGAGTCTACCAGAGCTAGGTATCCTGTGGATAGGATGAAATATGATGAATTTACAGCCATTCGCTATGCTTATATGGTCAAAGTGATACAGGAACCAGAACCCACCTCTTTTGAGCAAGCCATGGGAAAAGAAAAATGGGAGAAAGCCATGGATGAAGAAATGGATGCCTTGGAAGCAAATGCTACATGGGAATTGGTACCTTTGCCTAAAGGTAAGAATGCAATTGGCTGTAAGTGGGTTTATAAGGTGAAGCACAATGCAGATGGTTCTGTGAATAGATACAAGGCAAGATTAGTAGTCAAGGGGTATGCACAAACATATGGCATTGATTATGAAGAAACATTCAGTCCGGTTGCAAGGATGGCAACCGTAAGAGCAGTCATTGCTATGGCTGCATCAAAGGGATGGTCTTTACATCAGATGGATGTAAAGAATGCCTTCTTGCATGGTGATTTGCAAGAAGAGGTCTATATGGAGCAGCCACCAGGTTATGTGCATGCTGTTCATCCTAAGTTTGTTTGTAGGTTGAAGAAAGCCTTGTATGGGTTGAAGCAAGCACCTAGAGCATGGTTTGACAAGATATGACAATATCTTGTCACTATTGGCTTTCAGATTTCCAAGGCAGAATTCTCACTTTATGTGAGAAAAACAAAGAAAGGTATTATGCTACTTGTCATTTATGTTGATGATTTGATTATGACAGGTGACAGTGATGAAGATATCCTTCATGTGAAAATGCTATTGAAGCAGAAGTTTGAGATGAAGGATTTGGGAGAGCTGCGTTATTTCTTGGGCATTGAGGTGATTAGATCACCAAGTGGGATACAGCTCTTGCAGAGGCAGTATGGATTGGACATGCTATGCAAATATGGGATGACAGGCTGTAAGCCTATTTCAGTTCCTTTGGAGCAGAATGTGAAGCTGAGCGCAGATGCAGGTGAGCTTCTGGAAGACCCTACTATGTACAGACGCATAGTAGAAAGTTTGAGTTATATGACTATTACCAGGCCAGATTTGAGCTATGCTGTTGGATTGGTAAGTCAATTTATGCAGGCTCCAAGGAAACCACATTTGGATGCGGCTAGACGCATACTCAGATATGTGAAGTCCACATTGCAGTATGGACTATTTTATGAGATTGGGGTTCAGATACAGTTGCATGGATACACTGATGCTGATTGGGCTGGTAGTATTTTTGATAGACGATCTACCAGTGGATATGTATTCTCTTTTGGGAGTGCTGTAGTCACTTGGAGTAGCAAGAAATAGCCTACAGTTGCCTTATCGAGCACAGAGGCCGAGTACAGGGGCACAGCAATGGCTGCGTGTGAGGTAGCTTGGTTGCATAAGCTACTTTATGATATGCATCAGCCTACAAATGGGCCAGTTGTCATTTATTGTGACAACATGAGTAGTATACACTTGGCAAATAACCCATTATATCATGCTAGAACAAAGCACATTGAGGTGCATTATCACTATGTGCGGGAGAGGGTTTTACTAGGTCTTATTGATCTAGTTTATGTCAGCACAGAGGATCAGGTAGCTGACATATTTACGAAGGCATTGGGCGCAGAGAAGCTGCGCAAGTTCAGAGACCTGCTTGGTGTGCAGGAATTGGGATTGAGCTCGAGGGGGAGTGTTGAGATATCGAGCTCCACTCGTGATATGCCAGGGTGACCGTTGTGCATTTATGTCATCGACGTGTCAGTTTTGCAGATGCGGTTGGTACACCGCCCATGAATAATAGCTAGATGACAGATATCCTTATCTACTCTAGTTCGTGGCTCAGTTAGTATGCCGCCTTAGTTAGTTGTCTTTGGTTTGAGACCCATATATAGGGTTCTTCTATTTCTTTGTATGAGACTTCTTTTTGGCTTACACAACTAAGAAGAGGAAAACTGTTTTTAGCCTCCACCTCTGTGTGTATTCCCCCATTGTGCAAGCAAGAAAGCTTCAAGTGAGACTCCTTCCTTCTCTCCCACAATCTTGACAAACACATCCCATACTTGATTCCTTTGAGGTTAAAGGTTTGGGCCCATTATTATGAGTGATGGAAAATTTATACTTCCACGAATAGTTTCAATCTTTTTTCCTTTGAAGACAAATATATGCAAGCATATGCAAAATTGGGCTCCCCTTGGCTTGCTTTGCATGCATGCACATTAGCTACATGTAAGGAGATTTGATAAAGTTCAATCTTTTTTCCTTTGAAGACAAATATATGCAAGCATATGCAAAATTGGACTCCCCTTGGCTTGCTTTGCATGCATGCACATTAGCTACATGTAAGGAGATTTGATAAACTTCATGAGCACATGTGCAACTTAGACATTCATCAATACATAAGCTTAAGGTTGAATAATCAAGGTTATCCCTATACATGCATACATCTATGCACACACCTATACATGCATGTGTGTGCATGTGAGTTTCGGCTTTGAGCCTATCTTAATATTAGTTACAATTTACTATAATAATCAATCAAAATGCAAACACCTTATGCACTTCAATCACCCACATTCTTTGCACTATTGTACACATGTGCCTTTTGTTGTGTTACAACCTTTCTGGCATATACATGATAAATTTATACATTAAAGTGCATACTTACGATGGACACATTCCTTAAACCAGCTTTCAAATAGCCTCAGCAATATAAAAGAAGTAGAGTAAAAAATGAGATAGAGCTAATCTATGGTAAAGAGATAAATAAGGATCGAAAAAAGTAAGATGATAAGTGAAATAACTTGTAGGAGATGCATATTCAAATAAAAGAAACTCCATATCGCTACTAGTAACTGCAACAAAAGTTTCAATTCTTTTGTTGAATAAGGCAATTACATATTCTTTTAGCTCTTAGGGAAAATTGAGAGTGCATGTTACTTGAGATTGGGGTTTCCTTGATTCTCTTTTGAGTCCTCTTCTATATTGGCTTTGAAGTCTCCATGGCTAGCCCCACAATCACAACACCCTTGTAGAACTCCAAGAATCCACCAACTCCATCCACATCCTAAATAGCTCCAAAGGACATGAGTTCAAAGTTAAACAAATGATTGTGCTCTCAGATCTTCACTAAGTGAATACAAGGTAAAACACATTATTGCGTTTGCCGATCAAGGTTCCATAAGTTATTGAAAACCATCACCTTGCTTGGAGAACATTGATTGCAACATGAGAAGTAATGACCTAAGTGGAAAACCCAATCAAGACTAGGACCTCCAAGACCATGATCTATAAAGGTCATCCCTTGCATGCTAGTATGTCTTGGATTAGCATGACTATTGACTAATCTTTCTCTCCACAAGAAATGCCCAAATTAAATGCTAGACATACCTTTATCAACAACAAAGGTTTCCCCTTGATAACTTCAATCCTAACTGACCAGGTCTTAGTCTTTCAAATATGATGTCTCAAGGTCCAAGGAATACCAAATCAATAGCTCTTTGACGCCATCATGGTTATTCTTTTTTACTAGCCTCATTGAGCCTACTTACCTTTTGAGCCTCCTCAAGCCTACTTACCCCCTTTGAGCCTCCTTAATCCTCCTTACTCTTTGAGCCTAACACATTTACAGAGGCTAAAAACCCTCCTGTATTACATTGCGAATCAAAAGAAAATAAAATAATAAGAAAAAATGTATCCAAAAACATGGCATAACAGTTAGGTGTCCTGAAGCTAAATATGTCCTCGGCTACCAACACCCTACCCACTTTCTATTCCACTCACACAAGTTGAGGGAACATCAAGGGTAGGACACACCTAGGGAATCATGGCTTGTCTATAGATATGTCACCTTGAGTCCTTATTGGCACAATTCTTCCTTTTCAAATATCTCAGTGTGACTCGAGCAATATTGGAAGCAAGACAACCAATAAGTCAATCAAGAACCACCCAATGATGTAGCCTCATCTAGTAGTGCATAATTGATGACTCATAAAAGGACCTCATTCATTAAATCCATGAACTAGCATCCTGACTACTTAGAATAGTTGGAGGTTCTCTTCATTATTCCACTTTGACTTTCTTGTCCCTGATTAGTGACAATACTTCCCATCTTCTATCCATCACTAGTGCCTTTCTCATCAAACCATAAAAATATATTCTAACAAGTAATAGCTTGTGTAAGCACATGCACTCACATAGTAATGTGCCATAACCTAATCACAAGTTGGGTCCTCAAGTATGGAACAAAACTCCATGCTTACTTTGAGTTTGCACAAAATGTCATGTGCAAGCAAAACAAACTAGCACTTCCTTAGGGAAGAATGTATGAGATATTTCCCTTGTAGATATAAGCAAATATGGTAGTTTACAACTTCTATCTTGAGCTAAAATCTTCAACCAATGAGACTAGCTTTGACCACCCTATTTATTTTTAACTAGTCTCTCAACAACAAAAGATTCCAATATCAAGAGCCCATCTAGTCCCAATCACCACTCTCACTAAAAGCAACTCAACAACCACATCTAGCTCCAATAATAACCACTACGCTCCTCACAATAGCCACACTATTGTCCTAACATTACTTGTCTATAATACAAGTTGAAGCATGCTACCTTCAATGAAGAGAGCCATGGGACTAGCATTCATCTAGGAGGAGCTAATGTTATCACTAAACATAAATGGAATGGGTTACAATTGACAAAAAGAAATGAACTAAAAGATGTAAGTAGCAAAGGAAAATCAACATAGAAAGGTAATAAAAGTGTAAATCCACCAAAGGTGCAAGGCATCAGGAATATTTTAGAAATTAATCATTTTAGCCCACTCACAACACGTGAACAAATTTTTTTGTTAATGCCACTATTGTATAATTATTTGTAATATTATTATGAGAGCCAAGCTTGGAAAGAAAAACTCGTAGCTTGGCTTGGTTTTGGGAAATTAGCTGATGTAATCTAAATATGTGTGCATGAAGGAACAAAGATTGGCCAAGTGCCCAACTTTGAGTAGAAGCCCCTAACTCAAACCTTATGTATAGAAGTCAAAAAGTAAATAAATAAGCTCATTCTTGTGGTATGAAAACTTGAGATCTATCTTCTTCTTCTTGCTTCTACTCTATCTTTCTATTCTCTTGATAGTGAGGAAGAGTGAGAGTGGGTGGGGGGTAAGGGAGAGAGTGAGGGACTTGAGAATTAATGCTTCTTTCTTACTTCGTGTTCTTCTCTTCTTCCCCTTCTTCTTGGATGAGAGGCAAAGTGTAAGTGTTATCGTGTTTCCGACCATGTTACCGCAACACAGAGGAGCAGAAACTGGGAAGAAGGAAAAAGAGCAAAAAAGACGCAAAAGCAGAAAAAGGTGCCTTGACTGGCAACCAATCCCTGAAAAATTCAAATGTTTGGACACGACCCTCAAGAGGCTTCGGTGTTGGGCCACGGCAATGAAAGAGGCAAAGGCGCGCCATCAAAATGCGGGAGCGCCCCCAAATCTACGTAAAAGAGTGCCAGGCTCGCTCCTGTGTAAAGTGTATGCATTAGTGGGAATAGGATAAATTAGAAGGGTGGGAAATGGGAAAAAGGGCCTAGGCTACGGCTGGCCATGTAAAAGAGGAAAAAGAGGATGACCGCCCGAAAGGGATTTAGGGTTTTGTATATAAAATTGAAAAGTGAATGAGAAGCTCATTCTTTGGTGTGTGGCAAAAGGAGTCCTCTTCTTCCTCTCTTCTTCTCTCCTTCTTGCTTGTGTGTGCTCTTGAGAGAGGGAGTGTGAGAGTGTGAGGGAGTGAGTGTGTGTGAGGGTGAGGGATCAAGAGGGTGAAGCTCTTCACCATCTCCTCTCCTCTTCTTCTCTTCTCTCCCCTTCTCTTCTCTTGCGCGCACGGCTATGGAGGATGGAGCTTGGAGATGGAGGAGGCTTGAGGATGCTTGAGCTAGCATCTAGGATTGTGGAGCTATCGGAGTGCAAGAGAGAGGAGGGTACTCGATCGAGCATCAAGGTAAGCTTACTACACTCGTAGGATCGACGACGCGTCGGCTAGGTGAGAGATAGCCATTAGAGCTCACTTGAAATGCTTGAAAGAATAAGCGGTCTGAGGGACTTGGCGGTTGAGTGAAAGCTCCCACATTTTGGTTCTGTTTTGCCGGGACCAACGGATTTAAGCTTGAGCACTTGCGCGCCTCACATCGAGCATTGAAGTAGGGTATTCATCCCCGAAACAGAGCTTGAGATAGGTAGGAAGTTGGGTGCTTTTAATCTTCGGAACAAGTAAGTATTTTGGGACATTTTGGTTGTTTGATGATTGGAAAGCATGGAGAATCTATTCCAGTTTTTTGCCTTCGATTTTTGTTGCACTTAGCGTAGGTTAGAGTTAGGAGATCGAACCGAAAAAGGGTAGGGTTCATTGTTTCAAAACAGGGTAAAAGCAGGGAGAAAGTCATGTAAATGCGCAAAATGCTCGCTAATGAGGACTAAGATTGACAAGAGAGGGATCAGGGGTGTCAACGCCACAGCTGGGAGGGCATATAAGAACAAGGAGGCCAAAAGAGAACTCAGTTGTGCCATATCAGTGTGAGAGAAAGAGAGAGAGAGAGCTAGAAAGCCCCAGGCCGTGTGATTCAATCGCATCACCGATGCACTCACCGACCCATTCAGGTATATGAATCCCTCCCTCAAACCCCCTAGATAGTATCTGGAGGTTTGTGCTTGGAATGTTTGAGTAAATCATAAGAATTGGGCAAGATCGGCATCGCGTTGTTTCCATCGCGCCGCTTTCGGCCCGTCCGAGCAATTGCTTCTGGGCCGAGTCCCAAAATCGGCCTTCGGCCCCTTGCCATTCGGCCACTCGGCCGAAACCCTAGTCGGCACTCGGACCGTCGTCTAAGTCAACCCGTCCGAGTGACCCTAATCGAATCGTCCGAGCCAGAACTTTTTGACCACGTGGCACATTCGGCCTTGTGCCATTCGGCCCGTCCGAGCGACCTGTCCGAGTTCCAAAATTGGAACTCGGCCACACCCGGGATTCCAACTGCGGTTCGAGCCGTCCGAATTATCCTGCTCGAACCTGCCATTTGGCCCGTCTGAGTAAAAATCGTTCGAGCCGGATTTGGAGATTCGGCCCTTGACCCTGTGCCATTCGGCCCGTTTGAGTGACCCACTCGGACCCTGCAATTCGGACCACTCGGTCCGAATGCAACTTTCTGTCAAAGCTGTCAGAAATTTGACCTGACCCGGCAAACGCGCATTAGCGCAACTTGTCGAAACCCTTCGGGCGTTCAAAACTTGATTCTGGCACAAGGGATAGAAATTGTAGTACACAACAGCTTAGCAGTGGGTTGTAGACGGTTGAGGGATCCAAGGACTAGGACGCGAGCCACTGAGCCACGAAGACATGATTGATCGGAAGTAAACAAGGAAACATACAAGGAGTCCTAAACCCTGACTAAACGGCCGGAAAATGGACCTACAAGCCTATCAGACCAGAAACGAGCGAGAGTGAGTGAGGCGCCGAGGAATTGCTTGCTACGCTCACATTGAATTTTGCACTTGAAGTACACTTAAGGAAACTGAAAGCCTGATTGGGCACAAGTGCACGAGGAACAACTCACTCACCGAGTGGCTGTAAATTTAGAATTGTATTCAGTAATTAAGGGAACCCACTCAGATAAATCGCTCAAGGAACCCACCAATAGGAGAGGACCCAGGACTTAGACAAACACGCAAAGCGCAGGAGAGAACCAAGCGAGGAGCGCCAACAACAAGGACCTGTCACGACTAGTCAACCTGATCGACAGTGCAGCGAGGCGCAAGAATTCGACCATGACGGAGGAAGGCTCAGACCATCGGTTTATCGAGGAGCTCGATGTGAGCGCATTCCGAGACGCTATACAGCAGATGGTGAGTAGTTACGATGCACATGCCCGGTACGAGCACCGTGGCAGGATGGAAGATACAATCATTGCAGACCTAGAGGAGGAGAGAAGGCTAGCCCGCAAGGCATTGCAAGGCAGAGCCGATTATAATAGGGATCAACAAGCCAGGAGCCTAAGGCAAAGCATGGAGCTGCATGAGGTGCAGCGAGTGCTAAACTTGGCTGGTCGGAACAGAACAGACCAGGAAAGAGCACTAGAGGGAGACCTGACGCTGAGCGAGCTCCTCATGAAACGGCTGCTCGATAACATCGCAGTAGAGCAGAGTACCACTGCACTAGTGACGTCGCTGCTTGCAGGATTAGGGGAAAACCAGGGCTCAAAGAGCCAGGCCAAAATACCGATTGTTGCCAAGCAACTCGACAAGTACAAGCCACATGACGATCCATACAGCTTTGTCGAGCAGTTTGAGCAAGTCTGCAAAGCCAATGGCCTCAATGACCAGACTCAATGTTCGCAAGCATTCGGACTTTGCTTAAGCGATAAGGGTAGGACGTGGTATACAAGCCTGGATGCCGTAGAACGAGCCAACTTCAATAACCTCAAGGATCTCTTCGTCAACAGGTTTGCCGAGCCCGGATACTTCGACAACCTGCTAGTACGCTTGATGAATGTTAAACAGAAGGAGAAGGAGGGGATCCGCGACTATGTGACCCACGTGAGAAGTCTCTTTAAGAGAATCCCCTTAGGTGAGCGACCGACTGACAGAGCAGTGTCAACTGTATTCATCAGCGGAATTAGAGATGAGGAGTTATATAAGGCATTGGCAGGCAATTCAAGTTTGCAGCGAGATGTGGTGGCTAGAGTTTTTGAGGAAGCCATCAGAGTCGATGACTAGCTGAAAGAGCGGAGCTCAAATCTAGAAGAAACCAATCCGCGGAGTTTAGAGAGAATGCCAGCCTCTAGTGAGCAGTCGAACTCATCATCCCAAGATAAGGGGAAAGCCACCGAGACAGACCAAGGCCTGGCGGAGGTCAAGATGGAATTAGCCAAGATACAGGACATGCTGAGATGACCAACGCGCTCGCATATCCAGTGCGTGTACTGTGGCGGAAACCACTTGCCGGTCGAGTGTCAAGACCCTAGGTCAAGACCTTGCGCTAACTGCGGAGGTTCGGCCATGATACTGCATAGTGCAGACTACCAAAAAGGTTTCCATACTCGCAACCCTACGGCCAACCTTATCTAGCTAACAGGCCGCAGCCATTCTTCGGAAGGGGAGCCCCGTTGGCTCTACCCGCGCCTAACGATATGAAACCAGCTGTCCCTAGAATGGACATAAATCCCACCGGCATTCCTAGACCACCTGGTCCTTATGTGACCCACCCACCGATCGACGCCCCAGTCCATTACGTGGAGGAGCCAAATGATGAAGAGACCTACGTATACCCTTACGTCTAAAATGACGATGAGGGTAACGCGGTCCTCATGGATTATCGACCCGTGTCGATGATGGCATTAGGACGAGGACGGGGTAGAGGCCTAGGAGGACAGCCATAGGATCCAGTCACTTGTTGGACTTGCGGACACCGCGGTCATGTCTCATAACGCTACCCTGAAAGAGAGCAGCAAAACAGGGACAAGGCTGACCAAAGGTGCGCAAAGTGTGGAATCACCCATCTTTTCATTGATTGCCCAAAGCGAAAGCCATCCTCTAGTGCAGCTAGTTTGCCATCCATCCCATTAGGGCTGTTTGGTGTCGAAAACCCCGATGGGGAGGCCACACCGATTCCCTTACGAGTTATGACCTGAGCCCAAACCAAGCAGGTCGACATCTCTCTGCCAGGACCTAGCAATCTGGACGCATCCTCAATAGGAAAGAAAAGCTGTAGGCGAAAAAAGAAGAGATTGGACGCTAAGGTCGCATTGAAGACCGAGAGTGCTACGAATTTACCTGCTGGAAAGAAAGTCTCAGACGCGGAGGCGAAGACTTCAGCCCCTAAGACGGCCGAAAAGGGAAGCGCTAAGATAGGGGAATACCCGCACCCCAAGCGACAATTGGAGGCCATAGAGAAGGTGAAGGAATGGGTGAAGTAGTCTCAACAGCACCTCAAAGATGCTGAACCCATCACGGAGGACGAGATCGATGATCTCTCTA
The DNA here is from genome assembly GCF_053477565.2 of Lygodium microphyllum. NCBI lineage: Eukaryota > Viridiplantae > Streptophyta > Polypodiopsida > Schizaeales > Lygodiaceae > Lygodium > Lygodium microphyllum. The sequence continues at coordinate 124,074,577 of NC_141154.1, forward strand.
GGATAAGCACGCCAATGTCACCACCTCAACCTAAGTCGGTCGAGGCTACTATGCCACAAGCAGTGCCACTGAGACCAAACCTAGATGCAACAGAGCCGCAGATCAGCCGCGGCCATTGGCCCGGACAGTCTAGGCTAAAGGAAGGACGAGTATTTAGCAATCTCCTGACCTCGCTAGTGACTACCCCTGTAACAGTTGGCCTGGGAGATCTGCTTAAGCAGCACCCTGCCCTATGGCAAGACCTTAGGCAGTGGGTCGAGGGCTCACAAGAGCAGGTCACGGTAGACCCTCAAGACCAGGATGCAGAAACACAATTGCCCAGTCTAATGCTGCACTTTGTGCCTAAATCTTTGCACGTCAACGCCTTTTGGAAAGGATCTGAGTTGCACGCAGTCCTGCCGGTCCTAGCCCTGGGTGACGTAACTAGGAAGGGAATCGTAGACACGGGAGCCGGGGTTAGTGTGCTTAGCCACGCGGTGCTGCAAACTTGGGGAAACCCGCCTGTTGAAGCTGCTAGGTTTAATGTCACACTAGCAAACGGTATGAGAGTGAAACCATTCGAGGTCCTAAAAAATTGGTCAGTGAAGATCGCAGGAGTCCAGTTCTTTGTTGACTTTAAAGTCATGAAGGAAGTGGACTACGATGTCTTATTAGGCCGACCCTGGATGCGCAACGCTAGAGTCATCGAAGATTGGGATAACGGCTTGATCTTCCTTGGCAATAGAACTAACGCCGTACGAATAGAGATGGACACTTGGAAGACCTCACCAGTCGACCTGGACGCCATCTTTGCTATGCTCAAAGGAAACACTCAGGTCAGGAAGCCCTATGAGTCCTTGACCAAGTATATCCCATACCCAGAGGATGAGCGGGATTGAATGCATGTCCTCGCTACAATTGACATGCCGTTCTCTGACCAGGAGGCATACGAGCAAGCCATCAAAACGGTCGGCAAGACAAACAGAACACTTTCTACGCCACTCTACATGATGGCAGCAAGCCCCCATGGAGGGCCTAAGCCTGTTACCTTCCAAGTGCCTTCCAACAAAAGGGAACTCCAGGGAATACTGGAATACTTAACGGACCAGCTAGCGGGCAACTCAGCCGCCAACTTCAAGCCGCTCCAGGACCTCTTGGAGGATTCGGAGTGGCAGTGGACCAGGGTGCACGAGCTGAACCTCATGTATAACTGGCCTTGGTTCCCGACCAACGAGACGAGGCAGAGCAAGCCTTGGGAGACGATGAGCAGTCGAGTGATAAAGATTCCTGTGATGAATACGAAGACTGCCAATCCCTCGGTGATGAAAGCGAGGGTGAAGTGGATACCATAGAGTACGACACTGAAGGATGAGAAATTGAGCAGATACGGGCAGACGCCAAGCCGCGGAAAAAACAGGCCCTTAGAATGGACCAAGGAGTCATGTGCATGAAATGTGATCATGCTTGGTTGGAATGCATAGGAGCCGTAGACCTTGAGCAAGCCGGCCTAGCCCAACCAAGAAGGACATCAATACTGAGAACCGAGTCGCCATCTGAACTGCGGCCACCAGGGGAGACCACCTCTTCTAGTGAAAATGGAGAATTTGACTCTGAATCGGAAGTTACTTCTGATAGCGACCCAGAAATCCCCAGGCCACCCATGACCAGACACACCAAGGGGGACTTACCCGTCCACCTGAGGCGCAGATGGTTACGGCAAGATGAGGCAAAGCGTCCTAAGGATGCACGATCAGAGGAACAACGAAAGCCGCAAGACCTCCCTAAACGCTTCACTAAATTCAAAAAAGGGGATAGGGTAGTGGTTCTGCTAGGCGCCAAACGCCAAGGGCAAACAAGCGAACCAATCGAAGGGCCAGCCAAGGTCAAGGAGGTAAACCTAGCCCTGGAAGGGGAAGTACCCCGACCAGTGTTCATTGCTGAGGACTTGACTAGTGAAGAAGAGTTGAGTCTTGTCGCTCTCTTGCGGGAGTACATAGACGTATTTGCTTGGTCCTTAGAAGAGCTATGAGGGGTAGATCCGAGTGTTGTGACTCACAACATACCCATGACGTCGGATGCAACGCCGGTCAAGCAGCGACCGTACCCCATGAATCCAAAGCACGCTCATGCTGTCAAGGAGGAAATCGACAAGCTGATGAGAGCTGGATTCATTTACAAAATTGAGCCCACAGACTGGGTGTCACCCATAGTCATTATGATGAAGAAGAACGGCAAGATTCGAGTGTGCATCAATTACAAGAAGGTGAACGCTGCTACGAAGAGAGACAACTACCCCTTGTCGTACACCGAGCACATGCTTGAGAGGGTGGCAGGCAAGGAAGCCTACAGTTTTCTGGATGGCTTCTCGGGGTACAACCAGGTGCAAGTGCATCCTGCAGACAGGCACAAGACTGCCTTTTCCACTGAGTGGGGCATCTTTGCATACATAGTCATGCCCTTTGGGTTAACCAATGCCCCCGCCACCTTTCAATGCCTTATGTGCACCATATTCAAGGATATGCTTCGCAAGGAGTTGGAGGTCTTTGTCGATGACCTGTGTGTCCATTCGACTTGGATTGAACACCTAGACAAACTCCGCACGGTCTTTGAACGGTGTCGCTTATATCGCCTATCCTTGAACCCCTTGAAATGTCAGTTTTGGATGAAGCACGGATGCATCTTAGGACACATGGTGTCGAAGAATGGCATTGTCACGGACTTCTCGAAGGTCAGGGTTATCGTTCACCTTCCACCCCCAAGTAATTACAAGGGAGTTCAATGGTTCTTAGGTCACACAGGATACTATCGGCGGTTTGTACTGAACTACGCCTGATCGCTAGGCCATTGTACAAGCTACTAATCGTCTTCGAGTGGACCGAAGCATGCCAACGAGCGTACGAACAATTGAAAAAGGCTCTAACAACAGCACCGATTCTACGAGCCCCAGATTGGACCACTACCTTCCACGTACACATTGATGCCTCTAAGTTTGCCATGGGAGCAGTGTTGTGCCAATCGGGTGAGCATAACTTGGACTACCTAGAGAGCTTTGCTAGCAGACAACTCACTGAGACGGAGATGAATTATTCAACAACAGAAAGGGAGGGACCAGCCATGGTGTTTGCCGTGAAGAAATTCCGGCACTATCTATTGGCCACACCTTTCATTTTCTTCATGGAGCATCAAGCCCTGCTCTACTTAGTGAACAAACCTTGTGCTACAGGATGCATAGCTCGATTTCTCCTCCTGCTCCTAGAGTTCGATTTCTCTGTGGTGGTACGAAAGGGAAAACAACATTGCATGGTTGATCACATGTCCCGTATACCCACAGGAGAAGCAGCTGGACAAGGCATCATTGACGAGTTACCTGACGCCCACTTATTCCACTTGTCCAGAGAGAGAGACCTATTTAAAGCTGATCTGACGCCATACTGGGCAGATGACATAGTCCAAGTGCTCGAGCACAAACTACCTGAGTGACCAATAGAAAAGGCATGACTTAGGCGCTTGATATTGAAGCTCCAGCCCTACCAGCTGATTGCAGGCCAACTCTATAGGTTGGGGCAAGACGGATTGCTGCGAAGGTGTGTGTGTGAATATGAGATGCATGATGTGCTCTCAGAAGCGCACAACGGCATTGCAGATGGACACTTTAGCTGAGACATGACAGCACGGAAGGTGTTGCAGTCCCAACTATGGTGGCCCACACTTTTCCGTGATGCCAAGCGATTTGTCAAGCATTGTGACCAGTGCCAGTGGGCAAAAGTTCCGATTCGTAAGGATCAAATGGAGTTAGCCCCAATTGTTGCTCGCCAACCCTTCGAAAAATGGGGAATTGACTTCATAGGACCAATCAGCCCCGCAGCGTAGTACTCACAAGCCAAGTACATCGTGGTGGCCACGGATTACCTCATGAAATGGGCAGAGGCAAGTGCAACACAAAAAAACGATGCTAGAACGACTGCCAAGTTCTTATGGGAGCAAGTGATCTCGCACTTCGGTTGCCCCATCGAACTGGTTAGCGACCAAGGCACATACTTCATCAAGGAAGTGATAGCACATCTCCTATCCACCTTTCTTATCATCCATCGCAAATCCTCGCCATACTACCCTCAGGCTAATGGCCAGGCAGAATCAACTAACAAAATTCTTATTAACATCCTAACTAAGGTAGTCTCAACCTCAAGAAGCGACTGGGACAACAAGTTGATGGCAACCTTGTGGGCCTACCGCACAGCGTATAAAACGGCCGTCGGTCAAACCCCCTTTAGGCTGACCTATGGGACTGAAGCAATTCTACTGGTAGAATTCTTCATCCCTAGCCTGAGAATAGCACTCCAAGAACGATGGGAAGGGAAGGAAGCATGGACGCAATGCCTGACCGAGCTGGAACGCCTGTCAGAAACTCGTCTTCTAGCCACCCACACGCTCATCTGCGAGAAGGCTCGATGAAAGATGTGGTTTGACATGCTGAGATATGGAGCTCCACTCGTGATATGCCAGGGTGACTGTTGTGCATTTATGTCACCGACTTGTTAGTTGCAGATGCGGTTGGTACACCGCCCATGAATAATAGCTAGATTACAGCTATCCTTATCTACTCTAGTTCGTGGCTCAGTTAGTATGCCACCTTAGTTAATTGAGTTTGGTTTGAGACCCATATATAGGGTTCTTCTATTTCTTTGTATAAGAGTTCTTTTTGGCTTACACAACTAAGAGGAGAAAAACTGTTTTTAGCCTCCATCTCTGTGTGTATTCCCCCATTGTGCAAGCAAGAAAGCTTCAAGTGAGACTCCTTCCTTCTCTCCCACAATCTTGACATGGTATCAGAGCCTTGTTCATGGTAAGGAGCTCAAGAAAGCAAGCCAAGCTCGCGGTGTTCTGGTAAGAGGAGCAGTGTTGCTTTCATTTTCTGTTTTGGGAGCAGATCTCTGCAAGTAGCACAGCCGAAAATTGCAAGAGTGAATTGTCTTAGGTTGAGACGCCCTTCGCGGTGAAGCAAGAGGGCAGTATATATTGCGGGCATGGGCTTTAGCCCTCTGCGACCCTGTTTTTTTGATTTGAGGCCATTTCGGGGCCTGTTTTGGAGGCAGAAGTTTTCTGCACGCACTCAGGAAAAAGCCGTGTTTTATGCTGTGCGACCACTGTTCTACAGGTCGGTGAAAAGTTATCACAGATACTGCATCGTATGCTCGTGTGCAGAGACATTGGGAGTTACAGAATCATCCTTGTTTCCTGTATATGCAAAATCGTCACTAGGAAGTGACTGTGTGGTCAAATACCACTTTCGCTAGTTTTGCAGTTTTGCCTTTGTGAGGCTGAAGCTGTGTTCTTTGCAGTGACAGAATTTTTTGCAGTGTTCTGTAATGGCGTCTGGTTCTCTTTCATAGATTGTCACTGAAAAGCTTGAGAAGAACAACTTCCAAGCATGGAAGTTTAGAATGACGAATTTCCTTATGGGAAAAGGATATTGGGAATTTGTTGCAGGAAATGAAGAAGAACCAGTTCTTCCTGATGTTCCCAATCAACAGCAAATGCAAGCATTTAAAGCATGGCATGAGAGAGCCGGGAAAGTTATGTATTGGCTGTCTATCAGCATTTCAGACTCTATGATTGTGCATATTCAAGATGCAAGTACGCCAAAGGAGGCATGGGATACTTTGTCAAAAATGTATAGCACAAATACGCAAGCCAGGAAAATGTAGCTCAAGCAAGAGTTGCACAATGTGCAAAGAGAAAATATGAGCATCAACGACTACCACATGAAGGTGAAGAAGATTGCAGATGCACTTGCTTCCATTGGGTCACCAGTGGAAGATGATGATTTAGTTTCTGTGACCTTGAATGGTCTAGGAAAGGATTATGCACAGTTCCGAACATCCATTTCCGTCCGTGGAATATTTCCTGATTTTGAGGAGTTGATTGCTCTTCTAATTTCTGAGGAGTAGAGAAATGATGGTGCATCTTCTTCAGGAGGAACTTAAAAAGAAGCTGTCTTCTACTCAAATGCTGGAAGAGGTAGAGGCAGAGGTAGAGGAGGCCGATTTGGAGGCCGTGGTAGAAATCAGAATATGTAGCAAACTCAAGAAAACCAATCCTATGGAGGAGGACGTGGTAACTCTAGAGGCAGGGGGAGCCAAAGAGGTCGTGGTGGATGGCAAAGAGGCCAAAATGCAAACAGCAATGTTGAATGCTACTACTGTGGTAAAATGGGTCATATGGCTAAAGACTGCTATAAAAAGCAGAATGACATCATGAATGGAAAATTGCAACAAGGGAATTATGCATCTTCTAGTAGACAGGGTGATGAAAGAAATGAGCATTTGTTTATGGTGCAGCACATGAACAATTCTGTGACAAGTGCAGAAGAAAGCAACGATGTATGGTATGTTGACTCACGTGCATCAAACCACATGACAGGTCATGCAGAATGGGTGGAGGATGCAAGGAAAATGGAAAAACCAGGATTTGTGGAGACTGGTGATGATACTGCACATCCTATTGTGCAAATTGGAAAATTTCCTTTGTCTATGCAGGATGGGAAAAAGAAATACCTGTTCGATGTATTTCATGTCCCGAATATCACCAAGAATCTGGTTTCTGTTGGTCAAATGGTTGAGGAGGGCTTGTAGGTCAGATTTAATCCTCATGGATGCTTTGTTGAGGATATGAAAAATAAAGGTCGCTTGATAGAAAAAGGAAAGAAGAAGGGCAGAATGTTTACGTTGGATGCAAACATGCCTGAATTGAGTGCAGCAATGTTTGCACATGGGACCGGTGTAGTTGCAGATATTGATATCTGGCATAAACACATTGGTCATGTTAATGTACAGCGACTTAAATCAATGTAGGCCCAAAATATTGTTGCAGGATTGCCTAAATTCAAGGTTGCAGAAATGCATAAGGTATGTGAAGCCTGTCAGTTTGGAAAATAGGCAAGGAAACCATTTCCTAGACATGTTCAAGAGAGTAAGAAGCCATTGGAATTAATCCACTCTGATGTGTGGACTACTAAAGCTGCATCTCTTGGAGGCTATCATTATTTTGTCACTTTTATTGATGACTATAGCAGAAAAGTTTGGGTGTATTTTATGAAAAAGAAAAGTGAAGTTTTTGGGCATTTCAAAACTCTTAAAGCTATGGTTTAAAAAGAAACAGGCCTGCAAATAAAATGCCTAAGGTCAGATGGAGGGGGAGAGTACCTCTCAAATGAGTTTGCAAGGTTCCTGCAGGAGCATGGCATAAAGCAACAATATTCATGCAGTCATACACCACAACAAAATGGAATTGCAGAAAGGAAAAACAGGCATATTGGAGAGGTATCTCGTGCCATGCTCAACGAAAAAGACTTGCCAGATTTTTACTGGGCTGAAGCAATTGCTACAGCAGTCTACATAATGAACAGGACTCCCAGTGCAGCAATACATAGGATGACTCCAGAGGAGAGGTATACTGGTAGGAAACCAGATATTTCTCATTTGAAAATTTTTGGTTGCATTGCCTATGTTCATGTGCCAGATGAGTTGAGATCCAAGTTGGATCCAAAAGCTGAGAAGTGCATCTTTATTGGTTACTCTTTGCAGTAGAAAGGGTATAGATGCTATAACCCTTCTACTCATAAGTTTACAGTGAGCAAAGATGTTTTTGATGAGATGAGTAGCTGGTATAAACCGGTAAATGTGATTGATGATGTAGATGCACAAAATGGTAATGCTGCACAGAATTCACAGCAGCAGTCACAAAATATTAGTGGACCTGGAGCGTCCTCTAGTAGTGGTTCACATTCTTCGCCATGGACAGGCAGATTGAGATCAGGAGAATCTTCTCAAAGCAATGCAGATAGTGGTATGCAGGTATCACGAAAAGGAAAACAGAAGGTTGATCAGCCCATGTTTGATGTGAATGCAGGTCACTCTTATGTGGATGGTGAATCCACTGGCTCAGAACAGAGCATTGATGATGAGTTGGGTATTCCTTCTATTGTTACACCTGGAGTAAGGAAGACCAGGGATGTTTTGAGAGCACCTGGGAGTGAACCTACTTTGCGCAGGTCTACCAGAGCTAGGTATCCTGTGGATAGGCTGAAATATGATGGATTTACAGCCATTCACTATGCATATATGGTCAAAGTGATACATGAACCAGAATCCACTTCTTTTGAGCAAGCCATGGGAAAAGAAAAATGGGAGAAAGCCATGGATGAAGAAATGGATGCTTTGGAAGCAAATGCTACATGGGAATTGGTACCTTTGCCTAAAGGTAAGAATGCAATTGGCTGTAAGTGGGTTTATAAGGTGAAGCACAATGCAGATGGTTATGTGAACATATACAAGGCAAGATTAGTAGTCAAGGGGTATGCACAAACATATGGCATTGACTATGAAGAAACATTCAGTCCGGTTGCAAGGATGGCAACCGTAAGAGCAGTCATTGCTATGGCTACATCAAAGGAATGGTCTTTACATCAGATGGATGTAAAGAATGCCTTCTTGCATGGTGATTTGTAAGAAGAGATATATATGGAGCAGCCACCAGGTTATGTACATGCTGTTCATCCTGAGTTTGTTTGCAGGTTGAAGAAAGCCTTGTATGGCTTGAAGCAAGCACCTAGAGCATGGTTTGACAAGATAGGATAGTATCTTGTCACTATTGGCTTTCAGATTTCCAAGGCAGATTTCTCACTTTATGTGAGAAAAACAGAGAAAGGTATTATGCTACTTGTCATTTATGTTGATGATTTGATTATGACAGGTGATAGTGATGAAGATATCCTTCATGTGAAAATGCTATTGAAGCAGAAGTTTGAGATGAAGGATTTGGGAGAGCTGCATTATTTCTTGGGCATTGAGGTGATTAGATCACCAAGAGGGATACAGCTCTTGCAGAGGCAGTATGGATTGGACATGCTGTCCAAATATGGGATGACAGGCTGTAAGCCTATTTCAGTTCCTTTGGAGCAGAATGTGAAGCTGAGCACAGATGCAGGTGAGCTTCTGGAAGACCCTACTATGTACAGACGCATAGTAGGAAGTTTGATTTATATGACTATTACCAGGCCAGATTTGAGCTATGCTGTTGGATTGGTAAGTCAATTTATGCAGGCTCCAAGGAAACCACAGCTGGATGCGGCTAGACGCATACTCAGATATGTGAAGTCCACATTGCAGTATGGACTATTTTATGAGATTGGGGTTCAGATACAGTTGCATGGATACACTGATGCTGATTGGGCTGGTAGTATTTTTGATAGACGATCTACCAGTGGATATGTATTCTCTTTTGGGAGTGCTGTAGTCACTTGGAGTAGCAAGAAATAGCCTACAGTTGCCTTATCGAGCACAGAGGCCGAGTACAGGGGCACAGCAATGGCTGCGTGTGAGGTAGCTTGGTTGCATAAGCTACTTTATGATATGCATCAGCCTACAAATGGGCCAGTTGTCATTTATTGTGACAACATGAGTAGTATACACTTGGCAAATAACCCAGTATATCATGCTAGAATAAAGCACATTGAGGTGCATTATCACTATGTGCGGGAGAGGGTTTTACTAGGTCTTATTGATCTAGTTTATGTCAGCACAGAGGATCAGGTAGCTGACATATTTACGAAGGCATTGGGCGCAGAGAAGCTGCGCAAGTTCAGAGACCTGCTTGGTGTGCAGGAATTGGGATTGAGCTCGAGGGGGAGTGTTGAGATATCGAGCTCCACTCGTGATATGCCAGGGTGACCGTTGTGCATTTATGTCACCGACTTGTTAGTTGCAGATGCGGTTGGTACACCGCCCATGAATAATAGCTAGATGACAGCTATCCTTATCTACTCTAGTTCGTGGCTCAGTTAGTATGCCACCTTAGTTAGTTGAGTTTGGTTTGAGACCCATATATAGGGTTCTTCTATTTCTTTGTATAAGAGTTCTTTTTGGCTTACACAACTAAGAGGAGGAAAACTGTTTTCAGCCTCCATCTCTGTGTGTATTCCCCCATTGTGCAAGCAAGAAAGCTTCAAGTGAGACTCCTTCCTTCTCTCCCACAATCTTGACATGACAAGCATTTCAAGCAGCGAGACTTCAAACAAGGGGATCTTGTTCTGCTATACTCAGTAAAATGACACAAACAATAGATGAAGTTATGAGGACTAGGCCCTTTTAGAGTACGCATGATTGGTAGAACCGGTAATGTTGAGTTGGAGACACTTGACGGTGAAGGAGTAGGCTTTTTTAACGGTAGCCACGTAAAGAAGTACTATCCTCCTTCCCATCCATTATATGAGCCACCCATGCTAGAAGCCCCGCTGAACGTCCGAATGGCAACTGTAACCGACCTTACGGATCAGGACGAGGAAGCAGTGGCACCGGCGTATCTACGAATCACAGTCACAGCAGGCGCGGTGTATTCTTTCGACGCCTTGATTGATGAAGGGGCCGACTACAATATCTTGACGCATGACCATTGGACATGCATTGGTCAACTGATGCTACAGCCCACTAATGCCAACCTCACCCCGTTTGGGGGTATTGCCTATTCACGCTTGGGGAAGTGCAAGGTACTTGTTTCCATCAAGACTAAAAGTTTACTAGCCTACTTCCATGTGTTGCCTAACACTAAAGAAGCCGGTAATGTGTCACTATTGGGTTGCACCTTCAAGAAGTTAACGCACTATAATGTGGATTACAACCTAAACCACATTCATCTTGCCATCGGCAACACCCGTATAGTGACGACCTTCAGCAAGGGCTGTCATGATTCCTCCACCATCACTACGCCACCGGTGGAAACCCCTAGGACCACGCTCCAGACCCAGTCTAAACTGGTGAAACTTGTGGCTTTGTGCCATGCACTCGACCCCAGGCCCAAATCCACCAAGAATGCTCACAAGGCCAAGGAGTCCAGACTTATGTGGGTGCCAAAACGGCAGGAACCACATTCGGGTACACCACCCAAACGGGACCCTAACCGCCAAAAACATCAGCCGTTCCGGCCTAGGAGGCAGTACGGATGCTATTGCCATAGACAAACAACCATGCTGCGATAGATTCCTAAGGATCTCTTGCGTACACAAGGATACTACGAGGGCAACCCCTGGATTTGGGTGCCTAAAAATGGCCGGCTAAAAAGCTCATCTACAAGTGATATCACCCTAGAAAGGAAGGCTTGCACACATGGTACCCAGCACATAATTAGCACGCCATTGCCAGCTACGGCTAGTAAGCCTCAACGCAACTATCGACCAAAGCAAACGCCACAAGCCTTAAACCTGCTTAATCCAGAGGGCTTAAAAAGCCCTATGACTGCTCACTCAGAACCCAGCCCAACCCCCAGGCCCCCAGAGCTTCCTGCAGCACCTCAATGTGCTTCTGTGTACAAAGCCCAACCTGTGACACCAATGAGGGAGTCACCACTGTCCAGTCCAGTTGCACCATCCCCACCAGTAGGTCTTAAACCCTCATACACGATACGACCTTGCTGCAACCTCTGGGGATAACTTAATAACCTGCATCAAGATGTTGGATGACACCTTCACCACATTCGCTAGAAGCTGTGAGAGGCTAGACCTAGGCCTCCTTGACAAAACCCTTGCTTCGGAGAGTTGTGCATTACCATGCACATGGGAGGAATATGAACTTATAACTACGAAATCCCCCAAGATCGCTGCCGAACTAATAGCAAACAATGAAATCTCAAAGGAGCAAGCAAAGCTCAGATGCCTAGTCACTTCATATCGAAAGCCTCCCCGTTCTGCTCCTGAACACGAGATGCACGAGCTCATGCAGATGGCAAGCTCGCCTTCCACGTTCTTACAGCAGTGGTTTGCTCTGCAAATCCAATGGGAGAAAAAAGGTTGCCAAATAATGACCAATGTTGAGCAATGCATGGCAATTAAAACCATTGAATACGACCCCACTTATGTGGCACCCATCTCGTTTAGGGTTTTGGCCATCACCCGCAATCAGCAATTGGACGACCATGTGCTCGCCCACCCCTATATTCACCAACTCCTCACCAAAGAGGAATTACATGTCGCTAGCCGCCTTAATACTGGGGATCTCTTTCATGATGTCTTGACCTACATCTCCCAGGTCTCTATCCAACCGGCTGCTCTCGATTGTCATGCGCAACTGGAATACAACCCACGATTCTACACGTGGCTTCTTCACACGTAAATTCCTACCCCAATAGGACCAACGCCACCCTTTAACTCCCAATCCTAGGAAGGATTCTTCTCTCAGCTAGGAGAAAAGTGGGTATGTACATGGGAAATACGGTGAAAGGAATTAGATAGGAAATGAATAAAAAGGGGTATGGTAAAGCAAAAGTAGTGAAAGACATAAGCATTAGTATGAGAAAAATGGCTTCCAAAAATTCAGTCAAGAGTTTAAAAACAGCAAAGTGCTATGTGGAAAATACTAACAGAAGTTACGAATTATGACAAGAGCAGAAAATGTCGCAGCAAGACCACGCCCATCGACTCCCGTTCATTGACGAGGAAAGGGAGCTATATTGCATCCAATTGGAGAACCGCGCCTTCGGCCAGCTGAAGTTCCGAACCATCCACAACATCAGAGTCGTGGTGGCGAAGGAGGAGGCAGCCAGAAGGGTGGTGGAACAGTGCAACCTGACAAAATACATTGAAAAATTCTCGCAAGAGCTGGATCACTTCAAATGCGTGGAATTCCTCAGAACATACAATTCGGACGAGGAAGGGGGCATTGTAACAATAGGCCGAGGAGAGGGCGCAAAGAAGGTATAGGTCTGATTGGACCCAGTCTTGGTGGAAAAAGCTCTGGGATTGGTATCTAGGACAGAAAGGCGGCAAAAAAGGGATGTTTATGCTTTGCTGAAAATGAAGAAGGAAGAGGTACTTACGAACGACGGCATAAGCATCCAGGACATCCCTGACACTGACGCCAGGCTGCAGGCCAAGTTGGTGCACGTGCTCTTCTCCAGCCAACGTTACAAATCCTTAATGCATCGGATTAGTGTGCCAATGTTGGAGAATGTAGCAGCCCACACTCTAGATGAGGTGGATTGGAATGGCTACGTGCGGAAGACCATCGATCAAGCGGCCAAAGCACTAGCCCTGGGAAGTGCACCAGCAGGAGGAGAATCGCGTGCTTCTAAGGTGACGGAAAGGAAGAAAGCCTCCTCCAAGGCCTCTTTCATCGGCTACGGAGGAGTCTTGACTGCACTAATTCAGGAGGCAGTAAAGGCAGCACAGGAGCCGAAGGAGGGAGAAGGAGAAACACCGGAGAAGTCACCCCCTCGATAGGACAAAGATAGGTCCACCGACAGAACAGAAACAGAAGAATAAGGGGAAGGACCAACTAGTAAGAAGGCAAGCAGGACAACGAAGAAAAAGGCGGCGCAAAACAGCCGTGGGGCTGAGTTGGCAGCCGAGAAGGAAACCATGGCCATCTTCCAGTTGGATAAGACAAGAATGGTAGCCTTGCAACAGCGCGAAATTGCAGAGCTGAAATAGGAACTGAAGGCTAGGGATGAGAGGGAGGAACATTGGAGGCAGCTACTCGAGAATGAGACGCAAGAGTTAGTAAACATGCAAAGAGGGCACAAGCTTCTAATAAGGCAGTACCAGGAGCTTGCTGCGAAAGCTGCTAAGGTGGATGCACTCAGGGTGGAGTTGAGTGCTAGGGATGAAGAAAGGCAACGAGGCATGGAGGAGCAGGAGGAGGAGCTCAAGCACCTAACAGATCAGCTGACCTCCGAATGACAAGAACAAGAGAGGCTGGTCAGGGAACTAGAGGATTATGGACAGAAAATCATGATGTTGACCTTGAGACAAGGGGAGGGCCTGAAAGTGATGAACAAAAGGGAAGAGGAGTGGGCCGCGCATAACGAGAGGAGGGTGAAGACACTGGCGCGCCACCTTGCTTTAACAGAAAAAGAGAAAATCATCGCGGAGAGCAAGGCGGAGGCAGCCCAAGTAGCCTTCAGTGCGCTCAACAGAAGATCTTCCTCGATACCATCTTGGATGCCACCCACACAGCACAACAAGAGCCGCTGGAAGCAGTACAGAGAAGCTTGGCATGGCAAGAAGAGCCCTACATGCTCGACTACAGATGCCACCACTACCGGCGGAAGTTAGGCTGGGTCTAGAAGAACAACGGAAATACCTGACGAGAGCTGGCCTAACCCCCCAGGAAATAGATGCCCTCGGGTTCGAGGAAGAAGCAGTACACACAGAACAGCAGGGGGAAGAAGCAGAGTTGGAAATCGATATGAATCGCTTCAGGGAAGATGTGGTCCCGCAACCCCCCTTGCCACAGGCCCAAGATCTGTCTCACAAGCAGACCCAGCTGTAGAAAGAAAAGCCATCTCTAAAGAGAGGCGAAAAAAGCTGGTGGAGGAGGCCAGACAGAAGTTGAGAGCCAAACCAGCCGTGCTACCGTTCACGCCTCTCCCTCCGTGCCTAGATGACCTCCCGGTAGGATTCCATGCAGAACTGGTGGTGTGGGAGGTGCAGGAACTAGGAAAGGAGCCATTCTCCTTCAGTTTCCTCCTACCCAACAGTCTGCGGAGGGTCCTGCCCCTCAAAGTGATGGATGAGGTGATCGCGGTCGGTGGCCGGCTGGGGAAAAGATGGCTGGAAGAGTGGGAAAAGACCCCAACCTCTTGGGGCACCGAAGCGGCCGACTACTGTAAGATAAAGTTTTTGAAATCCCCCACACTGTACAAAACTATAGGGACCAACCCCTGTGGAGGAGACGAGTATGCGACATAAGCATGCTTGCCTAGATGGCTTTTTGTAATACCCTGCCGTTCGAGCGGAACGACCCTACTTATATGGCGTACCCTCGAAGGGTAGGCGTAGATTTTGATGCCACCCTCCACGGGCGATATGGCTTCCCCGTCATTTATAACTTCACTGTAGCATCCTTTGACAATGCCCTTCTTTTTACCGCAGAAAGCCTAGACGAGTCTATGATGCGCTTCCTTGTGGACTTTTCCTCATGTCCTGACCCCGCCTTTATCACCACCTGTAACTATCTTAGGCTACTTAGGCTACTCCTTAAGCAGGACTCGACTACACAAGAGCGTGGCCTGCCTCTCCTATTCTTCGACCCTAATGCTATAGATAATTGTGCCATGGCTCGTCTCATGATGAGGGTGTTAGATATGATCAATGCCCCACCCTCATTAGGTGCTACCAATGATCCATGGTGCTCAAAGTTGTAAGGCCCCCATTATGAGGAGAAGCCAAATGTGAGCCCGGACATTGGTAGAGTCCTGACTTGTATATCAGATGAGATCTATGTGACCGGATGGCAAAAAGGTGACTATTGTGGGTCTAATCTTTGGGTTAGACGGAGTGGTTAAGCTGGTAGCAACTCGAGGCACATTGCATTGAGTTGCGTGGTAAGGGAGTTAAAAGGGGCCCCTATTGTGGGGTCCGGGGGCCGACTAGTGGAGGCTCATATGGTAGGTCGGTCAGCAGGCCGACCTAACGACCTTCGCGGGCTATAAAAGCTAAACCCCTTCGCAGCCATCACTCACTCATCTTTCACCCAGTCAGAGTTGTTGTTCCAGCTAGCCTTAAGCTCTTCACCTATCTTCTGTCTAGATCGCCATCTAAGCTTCACACAGTGGAAGCGCACGGGTGGACAGAGCCATCTTTGTATTAGTTGTTTGGAGTTAAAGAATTTACTGATCCTCCTCTTATCTGTTGTGTACTCTCTATCTCTTTCTCAGATTCTGTTCGTTGCGCCGTGTAATATTTTACAGAGGGCTACTCTCCTTCCTTCTTTTTGCCTAGCCCTCCTAGAGTACATGAATGACAGCTAGTTCACTAGATGCAACCACCCCTTCCTCTCCACTACCTCCCTACATGTCCACATGAATCTAAAGAATTACATGCAGAGTCGCCAATTTTTGAGCAAGTCTCTTCGCCCACCTTCTCCTCCTCATTCCGGCTAAGATACTTGGGCCTATGTCTCATCTTCAAAAAAAAAAAAAAGCACCTAGGGATCTCCCTAGCCCCCTCCCCCACTTCACGCCTAGGGTACATCAAGGGCAGGACTTTCAGACCTGTCACCCTAAGGCTCGTGCCACACCACCAACGAAGCACAAGCTGGGTCCTCAAGTGTGGGACGTTACCAAGGGCTTGCCCAAGGTTAGACCCATCTCCCAGTTCCACTGCCATGAGCACAACACACTACATGGCAAGCAGCACACCCCTTAGGGAGGGCACAACTTTTCTTGCAGGTTATGTCGACTCTCAAGAGATGGCTACCCGCGGAAGATCATCACCCATGGCACCCTTTAAGGACCCGAAGCGTGCCGGCCTCCAGCCACCCGCCTGGTGTTGATGGCCACCATGATCGAACCAGCTCAAGGTAAGACTGCCATTGGCATAGATCTTGGAACTGCATCGTCCAATGATCCATGCCCTACGCCTCAAGATCCACGGATAGCTTATTGATTCCACCGGCCCGAGGACCTTCAAATCCAAGGCATGGATCTTCAATCAAAGCCACGGGGTTCAAGCCAAACAGAGTTCAAGGGGTTTTACCAGAATAAATTCCCCCAATACCATCATTACATTGCTTCAAGCGCGTCTCCTACTCACAAGACGATCGGCTACAACCATGTGACAGATGCCGAGTGTCTTCATGGAGCTTGACGCACGGCGGACTCGCTCCGGGTCATCATCCCTAACCACCCACCTACCTGTTCCGCCTACCAGCCGACCTAACTTGCTCCATTGTCCCACCGTAATGCCATGGGACTGGCACTTGGCTAGGAGGGGGGTAATGTTACCATGTTTCCGACCACGTTACCGCAGCATAGAGGAGCGGAAACTGGGAAGAAGGAAAAAGAGCAAAAAAGGCGCAAAAGCAAAAAAGGCGCCTTGACTGGCAACCAATCCCTGAAAAATTCAAATGTTTGGACACGACCCTGAAGAGGCTTCGGTGTTGGGCCACGGCAATGAAAGAGGAAAAGGCGCACCATTAAAATGCGGGAGCGCCCCCAAATCTGTGTAAAAGAGTAGGTTTGGTTTAGAGAGTAGATTTTTATGTATTTTTCCTTCACGAAAGCAATAAAAACCCACTTTAACATAGAGATAGGGATGAGTTGAGGCTAAACCTCTTGCCTCAGCCTTACCATACATTCACACACACAAACATGATTTTTTAATATTTTTCAAATGTAAATTCTATTTTTCTAAAATTTTAAAATTTTTTACTATTTATTTATGGATAAATGCCAATATTTTATCATCTATTGATTTATAATGATCAATTTTATAGAGATTTTTTTTCCAACATATTTCATTCCATACGAACACCATATGCATGACAAAACCCCAAACCCATATGATTTTCCTTAAAACCGCAATGTTGCGGGTTTTGCGTGTTTATAAAGAAATTATTAGATGATTGTTTTTTCTTGATTTCTTTAACATTTCTAATAGATTAGAGAATTGACAACCAAATGCAACCATTTTAAACCAAAATTTATCATAAAACAATAAAATCTATCACTTATTCATAAAACTGCGCCTTATGACGTACGTATCTTGTGATTGAAGGCCCATTAATGCTTTCCAACAGCCACTCACAATCCTTCCAAGCTCAATCTATGTACCTTTACTCTCCATCATCATCCCATAATGAAAATCTCTCATCTTAGCCCATGCCCTTTCTCTCATAGAATCAACCATGGAAATACATAACAAGAGGAGAGAGGAGAGAGAAATACTAAAAATAAAAATTTTGATTCCTTGGCTAAAAATCTGCATATCCATAGTCAAATTGAAGCCCTTGAGGAGTAGATCAGAAATGTGCTATCAATCCTTGATGATCCCAAGCATCCAAGAGGCATACATTCATTAAATTTTGGGGCGCAAACCCCTCCTTGCCCATGATTCAAATTTGTGTATTTTTTCCTCTTAATTAAGGCTTTAAGGTTTAACCTTTAAAATATCCAGTTCAAGTTTTGTGCTTTCACATTGCCAGCAAGTGGATTTTTATTGAACAAAACCAAACAAACTTTGATTCGCGAACGGACTAGACAATCGACTTCATGGTGTTAAAATCTATCAATCTGGCCTCCATCACGCACTTTCTGACTTCTAGATCCCATAGTTGCTTTATAATGAAAAACCTTGCAAGGATTAAATGGGTAGTCAAATGGACTCCGATCGATGAATCGAGACTTGCATTGCGTTCCTGTTGGCATCGTACTCCATCTAGGAAAACTCCAGCCCATCGATTCACAACTATTTCATTTTGCATGAAAAATTGGTCTTTCACATCTCCCAAGCACTTTTTCGCTTCAAAAATGGGCTCCAAGAAATCCCATAAATTGATTTGCACAAATAAAAACAATAAAAAGCATCAAGTTGCCACAAAATAGAATACTCAACAAAGCACAAGAACAACTCTCACCCTACCCCTTGACCAAATCAAGGCATGAAAATCCTCAAGGGATAGCCCTAGCATAATTTGATCGAAATCTAGAGTGAGTTGCTAACCAACTGCTCCCAACACAAGACTGGCTAAAAAGAACCATCAAAGAATTCATCCTAGGTGGTGGCCTAAACTACCTACCTCACTTAGGACAACTAGACTAGGAACTCCTACTGGGTGAGGACTCGTATAGCCTGGTCATCATATATTTTCTTTTAACACATTTTTCTTTTTAGGTTTCTATACTTGGGCTTGTAAAAAGGAGGGAGTTGAGCATAATGACCCAAGGAGAACATGGCATCAGCCTTAGGTCTTGACTCGATACCCAATAACCTACAAAGCGCTCGTGAGGCGACACTTCAATATTTTGCTTTTCTACTCACTTTTATTTTCGCTCCAACCTTCCTTGATAATTCTTTTCTAGCTAGATGCCATCCCTAAGAAGACAAGGCATTGGCCCTAGGTCTTGACTCGTCCCCAAGAACCTACCAAGCCTTTGCAAGGCGATCATCAACTACTCTTAGGATTTTTCTTTCTTGTTTGTTTCTATTTTAGGGGTTAGAACCCCTTTTTGCACACCTCTGTATTTTGATATTTCAAGTATACTCCAAATTTTCTCTTCTTTTAATTTAGGCAGGCTTCTCTAACTGCCTCACACTAGCAAGGACTCCTAGAACAATTGCTTAGCAAGTTAGCAGAATAGGGTTAGTAGGACTGCCTTCTAAAAATACGCATTTTATTCTTTATAGGAGGTAGACAACTACTCAAACCTCCCCTAGATATACCTAACCTAACCCTGGGACTTCATGCCTTGATTGCCGGTCACCAACAAAAGAACAAATCTCCCCAAGTACATAAACACATATAGCATAAAAGAAAAGTAATCTTAAAGGAAGAATATCACCTAGACTTGGACACAAGAAGCTTCTACGCAGTAAGAGGCGTTTGATGACTTTGAATCATGATGTAATGTAAGTACTTAAAGGTTCCACATGTTTACTAGTATGGCTATCATTCTCACATTGGTAGTTACCATGGTCACACTAGTAGGCACCACTATCCTATTGGTAGCTACCATTTTTCTTTTGGTAGATACCATTATCATGCTAGTAGCTACCACTGTCTTGCTAGTGGATAGTAAACCACAAAAAATTTGTACCATTCAAAAAGAACATACAAATTCTTTATCCTTGAAAACTTAATAAGAATGTACATGCTCAACTAGAAGATATTTCCAAAATTTGGTGAAATGTAGACCGAACTCAAAACATGGAGAGCAATCCAAAAACTTAGTCTTTGATGTTGAAAACCTAGATCAAATTTGCTGAAAGCCTAAACCAAAATAAAAACATGGATAGCAACCAAATTACTCAGTCTCTTGATGTTGAAACTATGACATAAGATTCATGCAGTTCATATTTAGTTGCATGTAAGCTCATAGAAGGAGGATGTAAAAGAGAAAGGAGAGAACTCAAGAGATCCTTAGTTCACCATTCATCTTTGTAAATTTCCTTTATTTGAGGAAGAAAGAGGGACATAAAATAATTAGATTTTCAAGGCACAAATTTTTACATTTGTTAGTTTCTTTACTCTACTTAATATGAAGCATCTCCATATAGTCTTAGCAACCAATGCTCTCAAGACTTAGTTTAGGCCTCTTTTGATGGTTATGTGATTGACAAAAAGATTGATGAAGATAAACAATCATGTATTGATGACTATACATTAAACAATTTGTTGTTTGAGGAAACCTAACAAGAAGATCATTTAGAAACTAGCAGATCACATGTGCAAACATATTGAGATAACTCTTAGCATGTTAGAAGGTTATGGATGATACACTTAAGCTAGCATTATTGATTGATGTTGCAGCAAATCATACTAGTTAGTAATGTTAGATTCTAGTACTAGTTAAGACCGATCTTGAGGAATATTTACTCTTTAGGATTGATTACAATTGTTACGTTCCAATGCTGGTTAGAACCATTCCTAAGGAATATTACTCATTAGCATTGATAGTAATGGTTAGAATTAACCCTAGGAACAGTTTTTTGTTGGCATTGATTATCAAAATGTTTGACCAAAGATGTTAGTTCACACTTGTAGCAATGCATTATGTCAAAAATATATTATAATTAGAAACTACATATTTTAATTATATTATTTGTATTACCACTAGTAACAAATGTTGTTGCTCACTAGCATTGCTATATGCACTGCAATCTAATCACTCAAATCTAGCACAATTTTGCTAAAGATCTTAGTTAATGCTTACAATTCTAAGTCATGTTAGTGATGCTAGTTAGCATTGCTTAATACCAATTCTAAATTCATAAATACCAACTTGTACTTATAGCTAGTTATGTCAAAATGCTAGTTAACAATTCTTCAAGTCCCTACTAATTGGTATTTGCTAACTAATTCCATCAAATACATGTTGCAAATACCATGCTAGTGACTTTGCATTAATAGATAGAAATGACAAATCATTATTATAAGATATTGGAAACAACATGAATGCTCTTTGAAAGTTCAAAACACAATGTGATTTACAAGACTCATATTTGAATATTTGAGTTTATGAAGCCTTTTCTTAGTGATAATAAATAATATGTTCTAGCACTTGCAAATTTGATCTTTGAAGGACTTCTTCAACCATGCACTTTCTACATAAAGCTTCATGTGGATGAAAAACAAAGGATAAGCAATAGAATCAACCATGCTCAAGGCTTTTTCCTTTTATTGGCTTCTTAGTCTTTTAATCTATATGACTCATGGCATGGCATTTACAATTCTTGCTTCAAGAATGTCACATTAGAGGTGATATTCAAAACCCAAAACAAGTCTAGCATTGCATTTTAACATGAGAGAAGTGGAAAACTATTGAAGTAAGATGAATGAAAGACTACTTATTTTCTCCCTTTCCTCTATCAACAAGCTATTCCCAAGGTTCTTTTTGTAGATTTTTCTCTCTTTCTTCCCAAGATAAGCCGTATGAATAGAAAAATCCATAAAGAAGTGTCACGAGCTTATCCTAATCTCTTAGGTAACTACCTCAACTATATGAATTGCAACTTTAAAGTTTAGATCAATATCCAATAAAATCAATAATAAGATATGTTACATACTATAGATAATGCTACAAATAAGTTGAAATCCTATATAAATTTTCTCAGTAATTGTAGTATTCAAACCTGAAATATTCACATTCTTTAACAATTCCTCACCTCACCCTCAAATACCATGCATGCATATAATCTTGCTCTCTTGTGAAGGAAAACACATTCTCAACCAGAAAAAAGTGACTTTGTTAAAGGAAACCAAACCAAAAAAACCAAATAACATGACAAAAATTTCTAGGGCATGAAAACTCAAGGAAAGCAACCACACATACAAACAAACAACAAATCCTATCTACTATGTGTAGACTTAGAGGGCTTTTTGTCTTTATCAGAAGTTGCAACAACACATTAAACAAATACTTGAGAAAGGACTTGGCACTATGATTGCCTTGTCAAGTGAACATGTCAAGTTTAGGCTTGAGTGTATCGAGGTAGGGCTAACAATGAATATCTCATGTTTTCTTTTAGGCTTGTGCAAGGAACTTTTGTTGGTGTACACATACCTTCTCATATTTCCTTTTCTTGATGCATGCCTACAATCTATTGTCATAGCCTATGAACTTCATACCACTCTCAACAACAATCAAATTTCTAATAAGCATCTATGTTAATGCGATATCTATGCTTAGAAGAGACTAATGAATGCATTGTTCCTTGAAACAAGAATCAAAAGCGCCATTAATCTCACTTGATGATAGTTCTAAGAAGCATTATGATTGTCCTATTGCTAGGTATTTTCTTCTAACTATCCACTTTTCTACAAATGAGTGTTTTCACTTCATTCTAAAGGTTCTTCTCTTGATGTTCTAACATTCCATATTGCTTCTCTTCTCTAGTTCCTTCAATAAGTATTTTTCTTCATTGCAATGTAGTTGTTTGCTTATCAATTTCAACTGGAGCTACTTTCTTCCAATGTACAATTAAACAATAACGAGTTAGTTCAATCTAGTCAAAGTTAAAATGTGTTCAATTGGAGGATATAATATCAACCTCAATGGGAAGGTTTATATTGAGGATACTTGGTTGATGATGGTTTTGGCTAATTGGCCTTGCAAGAAATGGCCACTCAACACACAATTCAAATATTTTATTTAATAATAAGGATACTTGGTTCATGATGGTTTGAATAATTTCCCTTGCAAGGAATAGCCTCTCACCACACAATTCAAGGACTTTATTTAATAACAAGGATACTTGGTTGATGATGGTTTGAATATCTTGGATCTTAGAGGAATGAGCCCTCACTGTGTTGTAATGGGTATTCTAGGCCAATTTGTCAATCTATCCAAAAAGGGAAACCGTAGCCTCTCACCATATTGCAACAAGTGTGCTATTAGCAAGACTATTTAAAAATAAAAAAAAAATCAAAAAATTTAAAGAGCTCAATCTAATCAACCTTGTCACCATACCCCTTTCTTTCATATAGAATTTCTATATTTAGTGAGAGGAGACCTTAATTAAGCCATTCCAAGCTCAATTTGGATATTTAAGCTAGGTATTAATGGATTTGTATCAATAAATGAGACCTTAATGGAGCCAACAAAAACATATCAAAATCAAATTGTCATGTGATTAGTATTTACAAATGTTATTCATGCTTATCATGAAAGTTGGACTCGTAAACATGAGACATTCTAGGGTAAAGCCAATAGAATGGCATCTGATGTAGTGCTTCTCAATAATGATTATGGTGAGACAAATTTGAAGTGATCACTTGATTCTTATTATTGATGTGAAGGTGTAAAAAAAGCTATAATTGCTTGCAACCGCATTTGAAGGTGATTTGAGAGCAAGAAAAAACACTTTTGAATTTTGGGGCTATGTAACAACAATGTTATAGACATTTAAAAAATGCTTCTAAAAGATTTGGGGGTTATAAAACATTGCTATTGTTGACATTTTAAAAATGTGTGGGTAAAATGATAGGTCTAAACTTGCATGTATTCCACATAGGAAAGCCCACATCAACCGATATATGCAAGTACACCTTTCAAACATTATGCTATTTTTCTACAACTAAAAATTACAAGGAATGCTACACTCCAAAAAAAATGTCACCCCAATCGTACTCATTTTTTTACATGTACCTAGTGCAAAGGGGAAAAAAGAGAGAAAAAAAATCAATGAAAGGGAGTTCATTATGATATTTTAAATATCTTTATTATGCTAATTAAATATTGCATTTATCTCCACTAAGTGTGATCAATCACTGTACCACATTGCTCTCCAACTTTGCATGCAAGTGGATGCATGGGGTTGGGCTTGGATGATTCTAAGTAAACCAAGAAGGGTGAAGCAAGTTTTGCATCACACAAGTGCAAAAAACTGACTCTAAGCTTATTGTTGGCTCAATTAATCAACAACATGAGGTTGCCAAGTAGAGCATCTCATTGAAGAAAAAAATCACTATCACTTCTCACGAAGACTATAAGCTTTGAATAAAATCCAACCCCTATTCCATTTCTAATATTATTGGTAGAGGTACTCATGAAGAACATGGAAGATAGAAGAGATGGGTCATGCAAGAAGATTACACTAGACTTTGAGAAAGTTTGTAACAATGTTTTATGCTTCAATACTGAAGCTACTTTTATTTTCTTTAGAGGAAAATGTACCAAGGAAATGGACATTGCTAAATTTTTCCTAGCATGGAACACTCTACTCCTAGTCAAATATATATTGCTCATGTTGTCATAATGAATGATAATTGGTCTATCTCCCTACACATCTAAATTACCCAGTAACTTTTGCAACCATACCACCTCACATGCTGCCACAGTAGCACCTCTATACTTACCCTCTATACTCAATAAAGCAACTGTATCTTGACAATCTCTATTTGTTTATCCTCAATCACCTCTCTTGTGATGTGGTAATGGATCTTAATGTGCTTGGTCTTCACATGAAAGACCAAATTATGTGCCAAGTAAATGGCACTCGTGGAATCCAAATGCAATGTAGGAGTGATAGTCATACCAAGGTCTGCAACCATAGGACTCCTTATTACAAGACTTAGTGGTTGCAATGTACTAAGCCTTAGTAATAGACAAGTCTATGCATTTTTGCACCCTGGACATCCAAGAAATAACACCCCTAATAAAAGTGAAGCCATAGCTAGAGGTGGACTTCCTACTATCTACATGCTCTACATAATTTGAGTTGGTGTATCCCATGACTCCAATATCCTGGCCACCATGACAAATACACATATACATAATGCCCTTAAGATATCTCATGATATCCTTCATGACATCCCAATGTCATCTGTCGAGTGTCACCATATAGCGAGCCACAAATCCTATTGCAAATGCTATATAGGTCTAGTAGCTATCATGGCATATGTCAAACTACACAATGTAGATGTATACGGGTTCTTGGCTATCTCAACCCTCTCATAATCTAATTAGGAATAATCTATTTGACTTATCTTCATATGAAGAGATAATGGGTAGTCAATCGGCTTACCACCCTACATGTAAAAGTACTTAAGGACTTTATGAATGAGAACAAATTGCCTAACTGACCTTCACATGAGGAAGTAATGGGTAGCCAATAGGCTTACCACCCTACATATGGAACTACTCAAGGGTTTTATGAATATACTCTTATTGTGATATGTAAAGAAGTCCCTTAGAGCAATTGCGTATAATATGCATACCAAGTATGTGAGAGGCATACCCCATGTCCTTCATCTCAAAGTTCTTCTTAAGCTCCATGATCTTGACACAAAACAACCCCAATTTCTCTTCCACTAGCATCCACACATATGATAAACTCCTGAGGTGTTGAAGTTAAAAATAGATTTTAGCACATTGAAACTTTTATTAGCTATGGAACCCCTAAAGAAAGCCTATTTTTAAAGCCTATTTGTCAATGGATCTACTACACGAGCATAATTCTTGATGAACCTCCTATAGAAGTATGATAATACAATGAATCTTCTCAAAGAGGTTGCATTCATAGGATCAGGCCATTTGTTAACACATTTTACCTTATTGGGATCCACTCTAATACCTTGTTCGCCCATAATATGTCCTAAGTATTCCACTTCATCTTCCATGAATGAACACTTTGTCATCTTGGCAAAGAGTATGTGTCTTTGTAATGTGTCAAAGACCTCTATCATATATGCTTCAAATACTCATCCTTGCTATAGATAAGGATATCATCAAACAAAACAAGTATAATTTTGGACAAGAAGGGTTTAATATTTTATTCATGAGGATTTGAAAAGTAGCGGGTGCATTGGAAAGTCCAAATGGCATAACCAAGAAGTTGTATAATCCCCTTTCAGTCCAAAAAGTTGTTTTGAACTCATCTCTTTCCTTCATTCGAATTTGATGATAACCCAAATGAAGATCAATTTTGATAAAGATATTTACATCTTTAAGTTCATCCAAAAGATCATGAAATTTGGGGAATAGGATACCTATTCTTGATCGTTGACTTATTCAAATCTCGATAATCAATACACATACGAAATGATCCATCCTTCTTCTTGACTAAGAGCATGGGAGAGGCAAACAGTGATTGTCTTGACTGAATTAAACCCATTTGCAGCAATTATTTGACTTGTCACTCCACCTCTTCCCTCTCAAACTTGGACAAGCGATAGGGAGGTTTGTTGATGGGCTTTGTGTTGGGCAACAAGTTGATAGGATGGTCAACCTCTTGCTTTGGAGGTAAAGATAATGTTGGCTGAAATAAATCCTTGTATTCCTCCAATAGCTCTTCCAAGCTTGGATTCCTTTTCTTTGTAGAAGAAGATGGTTGATTTGATAATTACTATTCATCTACTTTCACAAGCAAAAGAGTGAAGATACATAACTTGGCATTGATTTCCTTTCACAATTTCTTCATGGAGATGAGTTCTATATGTTTGTGGTCTATGCCTTTTAATTTTATGTGTTGTCTTGCCAATTAAATTCAATTTGTATTTGCTCCAAATCTAGAGTAAATTTGCCAAGGGTTTTTAGCCAATTACACTCAATAACAATGTCAATAGGCCCCATATCCAAAGTAATAAAAATCCACTTGTATTGTGCAAGAGGGCGATAGTTCAATTAAAGTACATGGACACACTTCTTTACTAGACTCATATGTACCATTGGCAACTTGTATTTGCAAGGATGATTTCATATCAATGGTTAGCAACTTCAACATGTCCAAAGATTTGGTGATGAAACTATGAGTGCTACCCATATCTATTAACATGTATGCAACCTTGCCATTAATGATATATTTGAGTCTAAGTGTATTTTTTCCTTTTGCATCTGATCCATGCATCATGTGAAATAGCACACAAGGAAGAATGATAATCATGAGTGCCGCCCAGATCAAATGGAAACCCGTACATGGGATCATAGAATCCTTCATTAGTGACATCCTCTTCTTCATGAATTTCTTTGACCATTGGATAAGCATCAACATGAAGTAGATTGCCCTCTTAATCCTCTTCTTCTTGAACTTCCACATCTTGAGTGATTACCACATTGATTTTTGAATTCTTGGCTTTGCACTTTAGCTTATGGTATTGTGACCACTTCTCCCCACATTTGAAACATAATCCTTTGACATGCATTTCTCTAAGCTTGTTGTGAGGAAGGAAGCTGATGTTAGAACTATTTTGGGATAGTTTAGGAGCATTTTCAACTCTTGAAAAATTGCCACTTGTCTCAGCCACATTTTTGAAAATTTGCCCTTGTTTCTGTGCATAATTTTCACCCTGTTTAGAGGCATAAACAATAGGGAAAGTTGACACTTTGTTGTTATAACTATTTCACTTTTATAAACCCATGTTTTCTTTCTTTAAAGTGTCTCTTAATTGGCTGAAAGCTTGCCCATATTTTGTAGGTTGATTGGAAAATTATTACCCACATTCCTTTGCTGGAAATTTCTTGCATCTCTCTTGTACTTCAAGGAATATCTTTCAACCAATTGTATGGTGCCATGTAAAGTTTTTGATTGTTGAGCTCCTACCTCTGACGATAGGATAGGGTCAACACAAAAAATGTATTTATTCAGCTTAGAAAAATCTAAAATTCCTTCGACGTACATGGTGAGATATAAGTATGTATTGGAGTAGTCTCTATTGGACACCCCTCTTTGAGCACAAGCATACCATCTTCTTTGAAGTCTTTCTTTTTCCAAAGGGAAAATGAAAACATCATCATTGCTTGCTTGAACTCATCCCAAGTGATAAAGTTTTGCCTAATCTTGTGCATGTAATGCCACCAACTAATGGGCATAACCTTCAAGATGAAAACCTGCAAAATAAATCTTGGCCTCTTCACTTTGAGGATAAAGGGTGAAGTACAATTCAAGCTTGTTAATCCATTCCTCCCACTTCGAAGGTGAAGTGTTATCCCCTTTGAAATTAGTGATATTGATCTTTTTCTTATACTCATTTTCATTGTAAGATGGCCATCCATAAGAATTTTGCTTCTATGAATCTTTGTTCCATGAACCATTTGAAACATGCTCTTTATTTGAGAGATCATGGACTGATCTTCTCCCATCATTTCTTCCATCTTCATGAACTTGATTTTCAAGTGCATTTCCTTTTTACATATTAGAGGGCTAATGGTAAAAAAACTTGTAGAAGAGGTCGAATCCATGATAATCATCATCCCATTGATCGTTATCTTGTACCCTTTTATGTCGAAAACTATCTTTTGGGTTGTTGAACTGAGGCCTTTGTGGTATGAATGCCATGGATTTGTGAAGGGTGATGATTACCCCTCACGCTTGATGGTTATCCTATTTCAAGAGTATGCATAATTGGCTAATAATTTTATTTGTGTTTGGATGGGTAAATTGCCAACAAGAGGGATTGCATGTGGATTCTCAATAGTTTGAGGTTCCCTTTGTGGCTTGCTACCAATTTCTTTTATGACAGAGATGAGTTTTTGAAATAAAGATTTGTTGGTTTGCTACAAATCAATGATACCTTTATTTACTTATGCCATCCCTTGCAACAAACCTTGATTCATATATATTAAGTCTTCATTCAAAGTCTTCAATTCTTTAGAAAGGCCTTCATTCACATGTTCCAACTCTTTTGATAGTAATAGGTAATCATTCACCGCATGTACTTGATGTGTGTCATCCCTTTCTTAGTGTGTGTTGTAGGCAATTCCAATGCTTAGGTCTCCATCTATTTTCTCAAAATTATTGACTTAATTTGTGTAATTTTGATCCTCTTGGAAGTTCCTGACACCTTCATTCAATGCTTTAGTAATAATAAGGTCTTTCTTCTTATTCCCAACCATTAGAAGATAGTGTTGCAATAGTATAAAGTTTGTTAATAAATCCCATGTTTCTCTCAGAATATAGCAATGATCCCAATGCTTAAGAGCTCAATGGGAAGCTTATTACATGGAGATATACTAGATTTCAAAAGTTATCAACTTGTGTTGGAGACTTTAGGTGAAACAATGATAAACAATGTCCCTCTGTATGCTATTTGGGTGTTGTCCCAGTGTACTTATTGTCAGTAAATTAGCAATAACTTGAGCTTCCGATATTGGATTGACAAAATTTTTGATTCAAATTGGAGCTTAGGACCCCTTTTTCAAATGGAGCTATCAAGTTCTCAATATGGATTAGGAGAGAATTTTGTGTAATAGGATCTTTAGTGCTGAACAGAAGTTTCTTGCACCTTGTCCACAACCGTCCACAACCTGTAAGTGCCTGTTTGACCATGTGGGAGTACCCTGAGTGAAAATAACCCTTGTAGATCTCTAGCAACCTAAAGAGGGTTATGAAGCACTTGTAGGGCTCAAGAATGACTTGTAGATTGGTAGGTACATGCTATATAGACTTGTGAATTTGTGACCACTTATATGTATCCAGAGAATAAGAGATGCCCTGCACCTCTTCCAATATTGTTCCAATGGAACCTCAACCACATGTAGCTCTCTAAATAGGCATGATCACTACTATACTCTAGTCAAACTTTGACAATGGGCATGTAGTTGCACCTAAACTTGAAAATTGCATGGGCTCTAAGACTTGAGGGGTGTGTAAAGTTTCTCCTCAAGCCGGGTTGTGTACCTTGTTCATCAAGATCATAATCAGGAAGCAAGGGTCACCTCACTAATGTCTTCCCAACTCACCTTGTATTCAATTTTTCCTCACGGGAATCAAATGGAAAGTACATTCAAATAGCTAATCAAACAAGGATGGTATGCATTGAGTGAAAAAACCTTTGAATTTTTCAATGAAATGCAAGTGGGTATTAGGAAATGACTAAATTGAAAGGGCTATGGATAGGGCATTACCCTTTTGCATAACCCATTGCTTTTATAATATCCCACTTACCATTTTCATAATTATTTTAGTACTATAGCATCAATGTTCAATCATCCAACTAAATTCCAAGTTAGGTAGGTAGTGAATAGCATTTATGCAAACAATTTGGCATCAATATATGAATGGGTAGGAAAGAGAATTCATAAAGCAATCACAATCAGTCCTAGATTAAATTCTACATGCCCTTCAATGGTGATTTAAGAGAATATATTACACTCAATATCTCTTTATCAACTATAGGACTGGTTTAAAAATTAGATGGAAAGAGAGATTTAGCTGAAAGCAATAGAATCACCTCTTAATGTTGATGAAGAGAAGTAGATGAACCCCAATTAATAAATATTCAGCATGATCCATCATCAATGGATCAATATTGAAGATCATAAGACTCACTTTAAGAAGACTTTGTCCCATGATGATAGATCCCATGTAATTTTAGCACCCGATCATTAAGATTGCTCTAATGCATCAAGAGAAATCAATTCTCGAATAGAAGTCTACAACGATTTGTTGGAGAAGATCCTTTGAGCCTTGAAGAATGCAAATTATTGATAGAATCAAGAATTCCAAGAATTTTCAGACATTGCCATGTTCAAGAGGCTGAAAATGCCTTTAATCTTGAAGGAATGCTTCAATGTAAGCCCAATCTTGATAGAATAGCTTCAACCCAACCTTTTTGGGGTTATAGACAACAAAAGCTCCATGAATTGAAGCCTCGAGGAAGCAAAATTTGATGAAGATTCATGGTAGTCTTGTTTTTCCCCAATTTGAGATGGAAAAATGCTTCCAATCTTGCTTCAAAGCTTCAATGTATGTCCAATTTTGGAAGTAGATGCTTGCCTTTAACTTCTTGAAGCTAAAAGACACCAGGATTGACTCAAAACTTCAAGAAATATCCGAAATCTTCATGTTGTCCATATTCATTATGTTGAGAGCTTCAAGGTTGAAGGAGAGTGAAAGATCATGTGATATTCCGACTTTAATTTCAATCTTCCCGACTTCTCACAAAATGGACTTGAAGAACTCTAAACCCTTAAATAGAAAAGGTCTCAAGAAAAATGGCATGTGGTTCGTAACCCAATATTTTCTTGGATTGATAGGGGCTGTAGCCATTTGCATGAAAGTTACCGTGTGAACGTGAGTCATGGGCTATAAGTTGAATTTGACCAAATCCATTTAAAACTTAGCAGAGTAAGACAAACCACAAAGCTTTGAGCTTAAAAGCTTAAAATCTTATGAAAATAAAGAAGAAGGAGAAGAAGACGTCGACGAACAGGCCACTGCCCCCTCCCCTGCTTTTTTTTTTTGCTTAAAAATGACGCCTTCAACTTCCATAGGTGTACTAAGCAAATAGGTATGCTATGAAAGTGCAAGTAAATGAAATGACATTATGTATTCTAAGGGAAAAATGTGTCATGAATCGCATGGTGGGGAGACTTGCTTGAATTGCTGCACCAAACACACACCATACACACAAGAGGAAGCTCACTCAAGAACACAAGAAAAGAAATGGAGGTAAAAATATATTCTCGCTAGTTTCTTCTTCTTCTTTCATACATATATTCTTGCTAGTTTCTTCTTCTTCTTTCATACATAATACAATGTATACAAAGTATAGATAAGATACAACATAATGAAAGTGATCTACTAAGTTAGACAATGCATAACTGATTTAATTGATTAGCACTATAACTATGCCAATTGTAAGTAGATGCAACAAATCAAATATAATAAGTGATAAATCACTGGCCTTGTAAGAGTCATAATGACCAATGAAGTGCTAAGTGTACAAATGTAGATCCATCTAACCATGTGTTCTATCATCAATGTCTGCATATGTTGAGCTTGCCATCTCAACACTCCCCCTCAAGCTCAATTGTATCTCTACAACTCTGTTAACCTCAATTCAAGATGGTGGAAAAATGAAGCAAAAAGCAGAAAAAGAACAGAAAAAGAGTAAGGGTGCAAAGGCGGCCCTTAAAAGACTAAGAGAAGGCGAAAGCACAATTTTAAAGAGAAGGCACCTCGAAAAACTCAAAAAGCTCTTGTAAAATAGTGCCAAGGTTTATTTTAAGAGTGCCAGGCTCTCATCCATGCAATTTGTAAAGGTAGAAGAACAGTAGGAAGGAAGCTAGGAAGATAGGAGGACAATGGGAAAAAGGGCCTAGGCCACGACGAGCCATGTAAAAATGATGGGTGCCCATGGAATTTTAGGGCTTGTATATATGAAGTTCAAAAAGTGAATGGAAGCTCATTCTTTGGTGTGTGGCTAACAAGAGACCTTTCTTCTTCCTTTCTTCCCTTCTCTTGGCTTGTGTGTGTGCTTTGAGGGAGGGAGTGTGAGAGTGTGAGGAAGTGAGGGTGTGGGAGTAAGGGATCAAGAGGGTGAAGCTCTTCACCATCTCCACTTCTCTTCTTGTCCTCTCTTCTCCTTGCTTGCGCAAGCACGGCCATGGTGGATGGAGCTTGATAGAGGAGGCTTGAGGGAGCTTGAGCTAGCATCAAGGATTGTGTAGCTACCGGTGTGTGTGAAGGAGGAGGAAACTCATTTTGGCATTGCGGTAAGCTCACTACATTCGTAGGTTTGAAGGCGTGTTGGCTATGTGAGAGGTAGCCATTAGAGCTCGCTTGGAACGCTTGAAGCAATAAGCGGTCCGTGGGTCTTGGTGGTTGAGTGAGAGCTTCCACATTTTGGTTCCATTGCTGGGACCAACGGATTCAAGCTTGAGCACTTGCGCACCTCATATCGAGCGTCGAAGTAATGGATTCATCCCCGAATTGGAGCTTGAGATAGGTAGGAAGTTGGAGCTTTTGATCTTGGATACAAGTAAGTATTCTGGTTATTTTGGTTGTTTAATGATTGGGAAAGAAGGGGAGATCCTTTCAGTCATTTGCTTTTGATTCAGGTTGCATTTAGCATAGGATAGGATTACTAAATCGGTTTGGAGAAGCATAGGGTTACTGTTGTAAAATGGGGCAAAACAGGCACAGATCGGGGTGAATGGAAAAAAAGAGTGGTTGGAATGATTAATACCGGCAAGGGAGTGATTGGGGATGGCAAAACCCTGCTTGGGAAGGGGTTTAAGGGCCAGGAGAATGTAGAGAATCTCATTTTTTCACCATAGCACAGAGAGAGAGAGAGAGAGAGAGAGAGAGAGAGAGAGAGAGAGAGAGAGAGAGAGAGAGAGAGAGAGAGAGAGAGAGAGAGAGAGAGAGAGAGAGAGACAGAGAGAGAGAGAGAGAGAGAGAGAGAGAGAGAGAGAGAGAGAGAGAGAGAGAGAGAGAGAGAGAGAGAGAGAGAGAGAGAGAGAGAGAGAGAGATGTGTGTGTGTGTGTGTTTCCAGCATTGATTCGATCGACCTTGCCACTGTGGAGTTCTTCACACGATTCAGGTATATGAGAATCTCCCTGTTGTGTATTTGTTGTGATCTAGAAGGCAGCGTGCTTGGTGTTTGTGCAGATCATTAGATACAACAAAATCATCCCTGGCATGGCCCTCGTCGCGCGCGGCTCGGCCCGTCCGAGTGGATTAGGTTTGGGCCAAGTCCTAGAATTGGACCATTTGGCCCTCAGCCCACTTGGACAAGTTACCATTCGGCCCTCGGCTGAAATACCCACTTGGCCCATTGTACTCGGATGCCCTTCGCTCGGCCCATCTGAATCAAGCATTCGGACCAACTTGTCATTCGACCCTCGGCCTGGTGTCTTGTATTTGACCCTTGGCCCACTTTTGTCATTCGGCTCAGATTGTCATTCGGCCCTTGGCCCACTTGGACCTCAAACATATCTATTCGACCGTTGAAGGTCACCACTCGGTCCCTGTAACTTGGACGAGTTGGGCCGAGTCAGATTGTTGCACATCTTGTGGAATTTTAACTTGATCTTAACGGTGCTAACCTTGGTGAGCCACCACATTGGCCGGAACTTGATTCTGGCTCAAGGAATAGGCAATTCTGCAAGATGCAGCTGCTTAGCAGTTAGAGTAGGTTATCAAGAGAGTCAGTGCCTTAATGACAGCTAGTGGAGACAGACAAACAATTGGAGCCCAATGTAGGACTAAGTGAATCGCAACAGAATACTTGGCTCTACCTGATCTCCTTAGGCTTATCGACAGCTTAGTGGAGCAAGAGGACCTAACCATGTCGGAGGAAAGCTCAGACCGCAGGGAGAATGAGGAATTTGACTTAGGAGCTTTTCCAGAAGTGATCCAACAGTTGCTGAGTAGCTATGACTCTCATGCTCGCCGTGGTAGAGCGACATAAGCCATTATAGCTGACCTGGAGGAGGAAAGAAAACTAGCCCACAAAGCACTGCGAGGCATAATGGAAAACAACCGGGACTAGTAGACTAGGAGCTTAAGGCAGAAAGCGGAGATGAGAGAGATACATCAAGTGCTGAACCTAGCAGGCAGAAATCGAACTGACCGTGAGAGAGCGCTAGAAGGACATTTGATGCTAAGTGAGCTTCTCACAAAGCGATTGCTAGACAACACATCAGCAGAGTAGAGCGCTACAGCATTGGCCACGTCACTACTAGTGGGGTTGGGGGCGAACCAAGGCTCCAAGAGCCAGCCTAAGATACCAATGGTCGTGAAGCAGCTCGATAAGTACCAACCCCAGGACGATCCGTACGGCTTTATAGAGTAGTTTGAATAGGTTTGCGAGGCCAATGGTCTCACTGACTTGACTCAATGCTCTCAAGCATTCGGGCTTTGCTTGGGAGACAAGGGTCGGACTTGGTACACGAGTCTAGATGCCGCGGAGTGAGTAAACTTCAATGGATTGAGAAACCTCTTCATTAAGAGATTTTTCGAGCCTAGATACTCGGATAACTTGCTAGTGCGCCTTATGAACGTCAAGTACAAAAAGAGGATGTTCATGATTATGTGACCCATGTAAGGAGTCTCTTTAAGAGAATCCGGATGGGCGAACGGCAACTGAAAGAGCAGTGTCAATGGTACTTATCAGTGGAATATGAAATGAAGAGTTGTATAAAGCCCTGGCGGGCAACTCGAGGTTGCAATGAGACACGCTAGCAAGGGTGTTCGAAGAGGCCATTTGGGTTGACGACCAATTGAAGGAGAGGAGTTCTAGGAACTTGACCCAAGACGAGAACCACTCGAGAAGTTTGGAGAGAGCTTTAGCATTTGATGAGTGATCAGACACAAGTACCCAAGATAAGGGAAAGGCTAAAGACACCAACCAAGAATTGGCTGACATGAAAATGGAAATAGCCAAGATGCAGTAAATGCTAAAACGACCAACACGACCACATGTCCAATGCATGTACTGTGGCAGGAACCACTTGCCGGCCGAGTGTTAAGACCCCAGGTCATGGCCTTCTACTAACTGTGGTAGGTTTGGTCACAATAGTGCGCATTGTAGATCACTTAGAAGACTTCCCTACTCACAACCGTACAGTTACCAGTACCTCGCAAGCAGACCACACCAATTCTTCAGAAGGGGAGCGCCATTGGCCCTCCCCGCACCAAGCGATACTAAGCCAGCTGTCCCTAGAATGGATATAAATCCTACTGGCATACCTAGACCACTGGGTCCCTATGTGACACATCTGCCACAAGTGATGCTCCAATCCACTACATGGAGGAGCCAAACGAGGAGGAGCCTTACCTATACCCTTACGTCTCGCACGACAATGAGGGAAATGTAGACCTTATGGACTATCAACTAGTACCAGTGATGGTATTGGGTAGGGGATGAGGTAGAGGCCTAGGAGGACAAAACCAAGAACCAATCATGTGTTGACTTGCGGCCACTCGGGACACATCTCATCACGTTGTCCTGAAAGAGAGCAACAAAATAGAGACAAGACTGACCACCTCAGGTGTCCTGAGTGCGGAATCACTCATCTCTTTGTTGATTGTCCAAAGTGAAAAACACCCTCAAACTTAGCTAATGTGCCATCCGTCCCATTGGGGCTGTTTAGTGTCAAGAATTTGGATGGTGAAGCGACACCTATACCATTGCATGTCATGACCCATGCACAGACAAAGAAAGCCGGTATGTCACTGCTGGGCCATAGCAATCTTGACGCAGCCTCAATAGGGAAGAAGAGCCATAGGTGGAGGAAGAAGAGACCCAAAGCTAAAATCACACTGAAAACTGAGAGTGCCACAATGCTACATGTTGAAGTCACTGATGTTGAAGCAGAGACATCAGCCCCAAAGATTGCTGAAAAGGGAAGCACTAAGGTAGGGGAGTACCCCGACCCGAAGCGCTAACTAGAGACCATTAAGAAAGTGAAGGAGTGGGTAAAGGAGGCTTAGGAACACCTGAAAGATGCGGAGCCCATCTTGGAGGACGAGATCGAGGATCTCTCTAGCATCAATGCACCACTCTCACCCCCTCCACCGAAACCGAGGGATGCGGCGGTGTCAAAAGCAGTACCGCTTAGGCAAGGCCTTGACTCTACGGACAAGCAACCCAACTAGGGGCGTTGGCAAGGATGATCCGAAATAGGAGAAGGACGGGCAACCAACGACCTCCGTACCACTCTAGTGACCACCCCGGTGATGGTAAACTTGGGAGATCTGCTTAGGCAACAACCAAGTCTATGGCAGGACTGGAAGCAGTGGGTTGAAGGGTCATAAGAGCAAGCTACTGCAGACCTACAAGAACATGATGCAGAGACGCAAATACTGAGTTTGACGTTACACTCCTTGCCCAAATCCTTACACATTAACACTTTCTAGGAGGGCACCAAGAAACACGCAGTCTTGCCGGTCTTAGCCCTAGGTGACATAACAAGGAAGGGGACTGTAGACACAGGGGCGGGAGTCAATGTACTGAGACATGCAGTGCTCCTGACTTGGGGCAACCCACCTGCCGAGACTACTAGGTTCAACATCACATTAGCTGATCGAATGAAAGTGAAGCCATTTGGGGTGCTAAAAAATTGGCTAGTAAGAATTGCTGGAATCCAATTCTCGGTTGACTTTATAGTCATGAAGGGAGTGGACTACAATGCCTTATTGAGTCGACCCCGGATGCACAACGCCAGAGTGATATATGATTGGGGGAATGGTCTCATCTTC
Source organism: Lygodium microphyllum (assembly GCF_053477565.2). Lineage (NCBI taxonomy): Eukaryota > Viridiplantae > Streptophyta > Polypodiopsida > Schizaeales > Lygodiaceae > Lygodium > Lygodium microphyllum. Next base: position 124,111,470 of record NC_141154.1, read on the forward strand.
GGATGCAATAGAACAGTAGCCGTGAGGGTAGAAATGGACTCCTGGAAAACTACACCTGTTGACCTCGATGCCATCTCCGCGATGCTCAAGGGTGGTACCCAGATTAGGAAATCCTATGGGCCCCTAACTAAGTATATCCCATGTTCTGAAGATAAGCGAGGCTAGATGCATGTCCTTGCTACCATCGGCCTGCCGTCCTTGGACGAGGAGGAATATGAACATGCCCTTAAGATGATCCGTAAACCCAATAGTGCACCCACAGTGCCAATCTGCATGATGGCAAGAAACCCTCACAAAAGGCCCAACCCTGTCACCTTTCAAGTGCCGACCAACTAGAGGGAGCTCCAGGGGGTTGTAGAGTATTTGACTGGCAAAGTAGCAGGCAATCTAGCAGCAAATTTCAAGCCACTCCAAGATCTCTTGAATGAACCAAGGTGGTGATGGGCTAGGGTGCATGACCTAAACCTCAGGTACAATTGGGCCCTGATTCCCGAACAACCACGCGAAACAGACCAAGACCTAGGAGATGATGAGCGGTCAGATGAAGATACTTCCAATTACAAATGCAAGGACCATCGCTACTCCAGTAACGAAGGTGAGGATGATGTAGACACCATAGAATATGACACTGAGGGACGAGTGATAGAACATATATGGGTAGACTCCAGGCCAAAGAGAAAGAACACCTTTGGGATAGAGTAAGGGGTCACGCACGTGGATTGTGACCGTGCTTGGTTGGAACGTGTAAGAGCCATAGATCTGGAACAAGCAGGCCTAACCCAACCAAGTAACACGCCAGTGCTTAAAACAAAGTCACCCTTCAAGTTGCGACCACCAGGGGAGACTACCTCATCTAGCGAAATTTGATTCTGAGTCAGACAGCGACCCGAAAATACCGAGGCATCCCAAGACTAGGCATACCAAGGGGGACTTGCCCGTCCACTTGAGGCACAAACGCTTGAAAGAAGAAAGGGCAGACCAGTCTAAGGACACAAGGGCGATGAACAATGAAAACCACATGACCTCCCTAAAAGGTTTACGAGATTCAAAAAGGGCGATAGGGTAGTGATCCTACTGGGCGCTAAACATCAAGGGCAAACAAGTGAACCCATTGAAGGGCCCGCCAAGGTCAAGGAGGTGAACCTAGCCGTGGATGGGGAGACACCTCGACCGGTCTTCATTGTCGATGACCTGACAGACAAGGAGGAGGCATGTCTCATTGTAGACGTATTCACCTGGTCCTTAGAAGAACTCAAGGGGGTAGATCCAAGTGTAGTAACTCATACCCCTGACGCCAGATGCAATGCCAGCCAAGCAACGACCATACCCCATGAATCCAAAGCATGCTCATGCAGCCAAAGAAGAGATCGACAAGCCGATGAGAGCGAGGTTCATTGACAAAATTGAGCACACAGACTGGGTATCAGGTATAGTCATTGTAATGAAGAAGAATAGTAAGATTAGGGTATGTGTCAATTACAAGAAGGTGAATGGTGCAACGAAAAGGGACAACTACCCATTGTCATACACCGAGCACATGCTCAAGAGAGTGGCGGGCAAGGAGGCCTAAAGTTTGTTCAAAGTTGAGAGAGAGAGAGATAGGGAAACACTCCGTGAGCCTTCAGGCTCTCAAAGTCATTTCTTCATGTTCCACACTCTAACACTGAAAAGCACACACAATACAAAGATAAAGTGACCTAGTGTAAGTGTAGACTAGACAGACTAACTCTAGTAAGGCCACTAAACTGACTACTAACCCGACTTATTATCACATGTAGACACTTGCACACTCTAGCTGTCATAGATGTCAGTCATAGATAAAGACACATTGACGGTGAGCTTGATTTCTAACACTCCCTCTCAAGCTCAAAACAAAACTCAAATCATCTGCATCACTCCAAGTAGCTGTCTAAAGTGAATGAACTTATCTTTACCAAGTGATTTGGTAAAGATGTCTGCTACTTGGTCTTCAGCCTTCACATGCTCCAAGTCAATGTGATCTGCTAAAACCATTTCCCTGATGAGATGGTAGTGAACCTCAATGTGTTTCGATCTTGCATGATAAACAGGATTGCTTGCTAACATGACACTACTCAAATTGTCACAGTACAGCTTGACTTTGCTGTCCAAGTGTGCTCCCAAGTCATTCAGCAACTTCTATTAACCACTTAGCTTCACAGGCAGCTAAGGCTGCACCACGATACTCTGCTTCCGTACTAGACAGTGTAGCTGTAGGTTATTTCTTACTTTGCCAACTGATCATGCTACTACCCAATCCAAATGCATAGCCACTGGTTGACCTCGTCTCATACGTGCAACCAGCCCAGTCGGCATCAGTGTACCCCATCAAGTCAAGGGGTTTCCCATATGCATAAAATAGCCCATGATCTGTAGTACTCTTTACATATCTTAGAATTCTCCTGACTGCATCCAAGTGTGGTTTGCGAGGCTTCTGCATGAACTGACTGATCAGCCCCACAACATAACTCAAGTCAGGTCTAGTGATCATGAGATAGATCAAGCTGCCTACCATCTGTCTGTACATAGTAACATTATCAATCTCTGTTCCAACATCAATCTGCAGCTTGAAATTCTGCTCTAAAGGCGTATCCATAGGCTTGCAATCAGCCATACCATATTTCTGTAACATGTCATGAGCATACTGCTTCTGTAGCAGCCATATGCCTTGAGGTGTAGAGACAACCTCAATCCCCAAAAAATATTTTAGTTCTCCAAGGTCCTTGACCTTAAACTCAGCCTGTAAACATGTCTTTATTTCAGCAATCCCATTTTCATCATCTCCTATAATGATTAAGTCATCAACATAGACAACTAGGAAAACATAGCCACTATCTGTCTTCTTCACAAACAGACTATGATCAGCATCTCCCAATCGGAAACCATGTTGTTGCAAATAACTGTTGATGTGAGCATTCCATACTCTGGGTGCCTGTTTCAGCCCATATAATGCCTTTTTCAGCCGACATACATGTGCTGAAAATTCTGATGTACATAGCCTTCAGGCTGTTCCATGTAAACCTCTTCCTGTAATTCTCCATTGAGAAATGCATTCTTTACGTCCATCTGCCATAGTTTCCAGCCTCTAGCTGCTGTCAAAGCAATCACAGTTCTAACTGTAGCCATCTTTGCTACAGGGTTGAAAGTCTCCTCATAATCAAGACCATACTGCTGCGCATACCCTTTTGCAACCAGCCTGGCCTTATATCTTTCCAATGATCCATCTGATTTAGATTTTACCTTATACACCCACTTGCATCCAATAGGTGTTTTGCCCTCAGGCAACTGTACCAAATCCCATGTACCATTTTCAGCCAAAGCTGAATATTCCTCATCCATAGCAACACGCCAATTCTCATCTGTAAACTGCCTCATCAAACTTACTTGGTTCTCTAAAACCTGTTACTTTCGTCATATAAACATAATGACGGGCTGAATATCTAGTGCAAGTGTATCTATCAACAGGTCATCTGACCCTCTCTGATCTCCTAAGCTGTGGCTCACTGTGAGCTTGCCTCTCATGAGGCGGTACATAACGGCTTTGTCTAGCACCTGGCATCATAACAGACGGAATCCTCAATTCACTGTCTAAGTTGTCATTGCTAGATGAATCATAACATGTAGTGAGTGGACCTGTTACATCTTCAAAAACCTTTTCTTTTCCCTTATCTGTTCTCCCCCTCACTGACATATCTGTGTCAGTGGATGCAGTAGTGCGACTTCGCAATCATCCTGTCCAAGGAATCATTGTAGATGATACATCACCTATCTGACCACTCATGGAAGTACTCTCTGCAGGAGTATTTTCAGCATGACTCATACTGGGTGAGCCATCAATAGGCACTGCAACAGGATTCCCATACCAGGATGCTAACTCATCAAATACCACATCTCTGCTTATGAGTGTCTAATGCGAAGAAGGTACATAACACTTATAAGCTTTCCGTTCCTGTGCATATCCTATAAACACACTTTTCACTGCCTTAGGATCAAATTTCTTCCTCTTCTCATCCAGTATATGCAGATATGCAATGCTACCAAATACCTTCAAGTGCGAAATATCAGGTTTATGACCATACAGCCGTTCATATGGAGTGACATCATGAATCCCTGTTGTAGGGGTTCGATTCAGCACATAGACAACAGTCATCACTGCTTCAGCCCAATAACCATTTGGCAGACATTTTTCATTCAACATAGCTCTAGCTGACTCCATCAAAACCCTGTTTTTCCTCTCTGCAACACCGTTTTGCTGCGGTGTATAACTACATGTGAGCTATCTTCTGATCCCATATTTAGCAAGATACCTGTCAAAGTAATTTGAGACATATTCACCTCCTCCATCTGATCTCAAGCATGATATGTAACAGCCCAATTCATTTTTAGCATGCTTCTTGAAGTCTTTGAATGCATCAAACACATCATCCTTATGCTTCAAAATATAAAGCCAAGTGTACCTCTGTTGAAATCATCAATGAATGAGACATAATACCGTGCACCGCCAAAATAAGCATTATGTGAAGGACCCCAGACATCAGAGTGCACCAACTGTAAAGGCCTAGTGGTGTTTTTTACATGTCTCATGAAAGGAAACCGTGCCTGCTTCCCAAACTGACATGTAGGGCATACATGACCAAAATCATTATACTTGAATTTAGGTAATCCAAGTACTACTTCCTTCTGCTACATAGATTTCAGCTTTTGTACATTGACATGTCCAATCCACTTGTGCCAAATCTCTACATCCCGAATGGCACTCTCATCATGAGCAAACATGGCTGCCTTAACTCCCGGAATGGTCACATCCAATGTAAACATCCTGCCATCCCTTCTGCCCTTGGCAATTAACTTGCAGCCATTTCCATACTCCTCAATGAAACACCCATCTTTGTTAAACCTCACTTGCAAATTCTGTTCTGCCATTTGACCCACAGACAAACAGATTCTTTCTTATGGTCGGTACATGTAATACATCATGCATGCCTTTCTTCTTGCCATCAGGCACCATAAGAGGAACAATCCCTTTATGCTTTATGTCATGTTGGGTGTCATCCCTAGTACATAGAGTCAATGTACCATCTGTCATCTCTATCATGTCTCGATGCATGTCTGGATACATGCTGCATGGCAAAGAGTCTATCAACTGGCTCATCATGAGCACCACTGGAAGATGAATAGTGCCCATGCTGTCTGCCCTTTGCCTTCATATCTCCCTGCTTCTTGTAACAATCCTTTGCAATATGCCCATACCGGCCACAATAATGGCAATCCTTATCCCTGTTGGACTGATCAGATGACTGCCATGAACCAGATCCACCACCTCTACCTCGGGGTGATCTCCCCTTGCCTCTAAACCCGCCAGATCCACGCTGGCCTTGTGTATTTGCACCATGCCAATTACTCTGTCTGCTGATGTTGTCCATAAGCATTACGAGTGTCACCACGACCTCGAAATAAACCACGACTTCTAGATCCTCTGCCACGCTGGTTAGAGTATAACACAGTGTCTCTACTCTGAGATGCACTGGAACCTGTATTCAAACCAAGTTTGACTTCCTCATGCAGCAATAAGGCAACTAGCTCTTCCTAGCTAGGGGGCTCTTCTTTGACACCTGGATGCTCTTGCCATTCCTAGACATGTTGTTGAACTGCTGTTTCAACTGGATCTTCCTTGTATGTGTCATGGTTCCATAATTTTTCATCAGTATGTCCCAAGCATCCTTCGGAGTCTCACATCGAGTGATTTGAATTACCATAGCATCAAATATACATAAAGAAAACCAATGCAGCACCTTGCATGCTGTTTCATTCCATAGCCTATAAGCTTTTTTCTGTTCATTTGTTGGATTGTGTGCAGGCAACTCAGGAGTAGCCTCATCTCGTGTACATAGATCCCAATAACCTCTGCCAACCAGAAAGTTTTTCATTCTGAATTTCCATAACGCAAAGTTCTTGTTGTCCAACTTCTCTCCAACTATCTGAGTGATATTGTCAGTCCCATGTGCATTAGCCATGATGCAATAGACTGTCTATCAAGTGCTTGACTCCCTGCAGACCAATAAGTATGACTGACCAAGTTTAGTCCGTAACAGTTTATGACAGTTTTTTGCACTAAATTGCAGAAAAAAAAGGGTATTTCAGCCCACTGACACCCCAAAACAACCCACAAACAAGTGGTCTCAACTGTAGGTATAACTGTCAATACATAAGCTATGTGTTTGCTTCAGCTTAAGCTTCTGTAACCTCACTGCCAAGGTACATACATGCAGTCTGAAAACTATAAACTGTGAGTAACCAGTAGCAATTTCAAGTCCAAAACTGAGTGGTAATTATGTCATACATGTTCCAAAATCTCCCTGATAGCTGCTAGTACATTTGGCAGTCAAGACATGAGCATAGAGGCACAGACCATTGCATAACCAGCACATACAAGTATCAACAAATTTAGTTGCAGGTTGCAGTCAACCAAAATTTAGCATAACAAGCTCCAAGCAGCTCCAAAATGTCTTCCAATCATGTCATACATTTACTTTGTAGTGGCAAGTTCAATACATGAGCATCTGAGTAGGCATAGACAACCTGTCTTCATTGGCCAATGGCATAAACTTCATGAACTGTTTGTAATTAACCAAGACAGTGTGACTGCATTTACTTCAGCTTCAGAATTCAATTTTCAATGATGCTCATTGCTTGCTTCAATCCTCCATACATTCAGCATGTATAGGTCAGTTCATATAGATGATAGAACCCCCAAGATGACCTATATTGCTTCAGTAATACACAATGCTTTTCATTGACTGTGTATGACAGTTTTCAGCCACTAACATACTTCAGATCTGAGTGATTTCAGTGAGTAACTTCAGCTCAAATGCATTGCATCCGGTACATATGGCTTCTTGACATATATCTTGGCTCCAGTGATGCTTCTGGGTATGTATGAGTGCTTCAAGCTCATGCTAGACAAGTGTATATACTTTGTAGTGGCTGTATATAGCAGGCCACTATTTATGACAGACATGTAATCTCTGTTTTCAACTCATAAGTGAGCTCTCACACAGGCATTCACACTTTGTACTCTTCAAGTACTTTCCACTAGTCTCTGTCAGGCATTTAGCCACCTCATATAACTTATATGTGATGTTTCCAGCCCATTGAGATGTCTGCAGAACCAGACGCAGTTTGCATAGATCTATCCTCTGCTCCAGCAGCTCGATTTGATGAGGTTGATGCTGATGGAGCACGGACTAGTGCTTAATACCCCCTTCACAAGGCTCTAAACAAGCCACAACCTGTAGCTTGAACCATAGAGTAGGCAATCGCACAATGCATACCTTCCATTTTACAATGGCATTCAGCCTGTTTGACAAATGACACAAGTCTTCAACTGCAGATCATCTTCACTCCCTCCTGCTCCAAGAGCTCCACCAAGTCAAGATCTGATACCATGTTCAAAGTTGAGAGAGAGAGAGAGAGACAGGGAAACACCATATCCGTGAGCCTTCAGGCTCTCAAAGTCATTTCTTCATGTTCCACACTCTAACACTGAAAAGCACACACAATACAAAGATAAAGTGACCTAGTGTAAGTGTAGACTAGATAGACTACTAACTCTAGTCAGGTCACTAACTGACTACTAACCTGAATTATTTAATGTAGTCACATGTAGACAGCTGCACACTCTAGCTATCATAGATGTCGGTCATAGATAAAGACACACTGACGGTGAGCTTGATTTCTAACACAGTTTTCTAGAGGGCTTCTTTGGATACAATCAAGTGTAGGTGCATCCTGGCGATAGGCATAAGACTGCATTCGCTACTGAGTGGGGGGTCTTCTCCTACATAGTCATGCCCTTTGGGTTGACAAACACTCCAGCCACCTTTCAACGCCTTATGTGCACTATATTTAAAGTCATGCTTAGGAAAGGGTTGGAGGTCTTCATCGACAACTTGTGTGTTCACTTGACTTGGAGAGAACATTTAGATAGCCTCCGAGTGGTCTTTGAATGGTGTCGCCTATATTGCCTCTCCTTGAACCCTTTAAAGTTCTAGTTCTGGGTAAAGCACGAATGTATCCTAGGGCACGTGGTGTCGAAGAACGGCATCACCATGGACTTTTCAAAAGTCAGGGTCATTATTGATCTTCCACCCTTGACCAACTATAAGGGAGTGCAATGCTTCTTAGGTCATACGGGGTATTATTGACAGTTTGTTTGAATTATGCATTGATTGCTAGACCTTTGTACAAGCTATTGATTGTATTCGAATGGACTGAAGAGTGCCAACATGCATATGAGGAGCTAAAAAAAGCCTTAACCACAACACCGATTCTTCGAGCCCTGGATTGGACCATTACCTTCCACGTGCATATTGATGATTCTAAATTCGCTATAGGGGTAGTGTTGTGCCAACAGGGTGAACACAATCTCGACTATCCGATAAGATTTGCTAGCAGACAACCCACGAGACTGAGATGAATTAGTCGACAATAGGAAGAGAAGGTCTAGCCATGGTATTTTCCGTGAAGAAATTTCGGCATTATTTGTTGGCCACTCCTTTCACCTTCTTTGTGGATCATTAAGCCTTGCTATATTTAGTAAAGAAACCTTGTGCCACAAGCTGCATAGCCCGATGGCACCTTCTGCTTTTAGAATTCAACTTCTCCGTGGTTGTACGAAAATGGAAACAACACTACATGGCCGACCACATGTCGCGCATCCCCACGGGGGAGGCCGTTGGACAAGGCATCATAGATGATTTGCCAGACGCACACTTGTTTAGCCTGTCGAGCTAGAGAGAGTTATTTCGAGCCAACTTGACGCCATATTAGGTAGACGACATAGTCCAAGTGCTTGAGAATTGACTACCTGAACGACCAATGGAGAAAGCCTGACTTAGACGGCTCATCCTTAAGATCCAACCCTATCATTTGATAGGGGGTCATTTGTATAGGCTAAAGTAAGAAGGCTTGTTGCGGAGATGTATATGCGAATACGAGATGCAAGAAGTGCTCTCAGAAGCACACAATGGAATCACGGGAGGACACTTTAGTAGAGAGACAATAGCCACAAGGTGTTGCAAGCTCAACTGTGGTGGCCCACACTCTTCCGCGATGCGACACTATTCGTTAAGCACTGTGATGAGTGTCAATGGACAAAGGTCCCGATTCGCAAGGATTAGATGGATCTAACCCTGGTGATTGCACGACAACCCTTCGAGAAATGGGGAGTTGACTTCATAGGACCCATTAGTCCTGCGACACAATACTCTCAAGCCAAGTATATCATTGTAGCCACTAACTATCTAACGAAATGGGTAGGAGCACGGGCTACGTGAAAGAATGATGCAAGAACAACTGCCAAATTCCTATGGGAGCAGGTAATCTCACGATTCGGCTGCCCCATCGAATTGGTTAGAGACCAAGGCACACACTTCATTAATGAAGTGATCACGCATCTTCTAGCCTACCCTCAGGTGAATGGCCAGGCGAAATCCACTAATAAAATTCTAGTCAACGTCCTGACCAAGGTGGTCTCTATGTCGCATAGTGATTGGGATAACAAGCTGATGGCAACCTTGTGGGCTTACCGCATAGTCTACAAAACGGCCAGACACCTTTTAGGTTGACCTATGGAACGGAAGCAGTTCTACCTGTAGAGTTCTTCGTTCCTAGCTTGAGAATCACACTTCATGAAAGATGGGAAGGAAAGAAAGCATGGATGCAACGTCTAATTGAACTCGAACGCCTCTCGAAAACACGCCTCCTAGCTACCCATGCACTCATATGCGAGAAAGTAGGATGCAAAAGCTGGTTTTACAAGCATGTTAAGCAGTGCAACTTCAAACAAGGTGACTTAGTGCTCCTATACTCTGTTAAGGGGCATAAGCAGAAAATGAAGTTTAAAGGTTTAGGGCCCTTCAAGGTTCGTGTCATCAGCCGAACTGGTAATGTCGAACTTGAGACTTTGGAAGGTGAGGGTGTAGGCTTCTTTAATGGCAGTCGCATCAAGAAGTATTATCCCCCCATGCACCCCTTGCATGAAACACCTATGTTAGAACCATCGGTCACAGTACAAATGGCCACAGTCACACGGAGATTGACGAGGAAAATGAGGAAATGGTAGAACCTTCCTACCTCCGCATCACAATCACTGCCAAGCAAACCTGCACGGTCAATGCTTTAGTTGATGATGGAGCAAAATTCAATGTCTTAACCCACGATCATTGGACCCATATTGGCAAACCACACCTATAGCCCACTACTACCAAATTGAGCCTGTATGGGGGGCCATCATATGCACTCCTAAGGGAATGTAGAGTCACTATTACTATCGAGTCTGCGAACATACCAATGACATTTGATGAACATGGAAAATGCAGGCACATAATCTCTGCTGGGTCAAACCTTTAAAAAGCAAGCTCATTGCAATGTTGATTATGAGTCGCAACATATCCACTTAGCCATTGGCAATGTCCACATAGTGGCAGCCTTCAGCAAGGGTCGCACGACCCCCACCAGACCCATAACGCCACTGGCAAATACACAACCAACCAAGTCCAAGGAGGAGTGTTGTGACTTGTCATACCCTTCCAAGACTCTATGCCAGCAACAGGCTGAAACCACAGCTGATACCCATGAGCATCACTTAAGGTGGGTGCCTAAACGTAAGACCCTACCACTCACACGCAATTGGCCATGCCTTTGCAAGGCTCACACTAGAGCCCCAAAACCTTGGAGGCTGAAACAAAGCTATGCACAACGACAGGTAGTCAAGCCGCACTGGGTTCCTAAGATCCTATTGCAGGCACAAGGTTATTATGAGGGTAATGCTCGGATATGGATCCCTAAGTCTAAAGCAGCCTAGAGTACCAATCAAGTGCCACCTCCACGAGTAACCATACCCCATCGTGTGATTGGTCAAGGCCTAATGCCGCAAAGGACTCGACTCACCAAGCACGTTGACCCGCAATGGATTATGCACATGTAGACCGACCAAATTTACCGATCGAAACTTCAGCTTGCTATTCCCAAATCAGTCTCATGTGACTTAATCACGATGCAGGAGGCCACACCCCCAAGTAGGGACGTCCCAATTGCAATCCAGTCATCTGAGCCTACCGGGCAAGTGACCTAACCACAATCTTAGGAACAATCGAGCCTGCAATTAACTACTACCCAACTCTCTAGTTCGGTCAGACCCCAACCACCCGCAGGTCTTAAACCCTCCTATGAGCGGAAATCATTCTTGTCATTGGCTGCAGATCTAACCAAGGACATGAGGGATGACGTCATTTCTTGCCTCAGATGCTTAGATGCCACATTCATGTTGCTGGCTCTGAGTTATGATCTCTTGGACTTGAACCTCTTGCAAGAGCCCTTTGCAACACAAATTCATACAATGCATTGTTCATGGGACACACTGGATTTTGCATTCGTCAAAGCACCCCACTCAGCTACTGTGGAGTTGCTAAAAATTGAGATATCTACAGAGCAAGCCATCAAACAACGGCTCATCATGCCATAAGATAAGCGAGCCTCTTTTACAATCACTGATCAAGAATTAGAGGAGTTAAAAAGGCTTGCTGAGACCGAATCCCCATTCCTACAGACCTGCTACGCCCTCTGGTTGCAACGGGAACTCATGGGATGCCAAATAATGACCAACATTGAGTAGCGTCGAGCCATCAAGACATCGGAATATGACCCAACTTATGTAACTCCCACCTCGAATAGGGTATTAACCACTATTTGTGACCGACCCCTAGAAGAGCATATCAAAGGACACCCTTACCTTGACCGCCTCTTGATAGAGGAAGAGTTACATGTCACTAGTCGCATTAATTCTGGTGATGTCCTGATAGATGTACTTACTTACATTACACACGGTGGTACCCGACCTTTCAATCTGGACCGCGATGCTTAGCTAGAGTACAATCCAGAATTCTACACTTGGCTCATGCGAAGGTAAAGACTCGACCGTAAGCTAACAGCCGAGGCCTACTAGCTTTCAATTAGAGGAAGGATTCTCCCCAAATCCGAAAGAGAGGAGGGTAGGGTAACGTAAGGTAAGGAAGGGAACCAATCAAAATCAAGCAGACACATAAACACATGAGGAAAAGCCACACCGTGGTGAAAATCTCAGTTAAGATTTAAACATGGGAAGAAAAGGAACATATTAGTTTGCGGGTGAGGAAAAATGTCACGAAAAAAGTTGAATTAAAGTGCGAAAAAGTCTGAAAGGAAAGTTTATGTTGCAGCTTAAATGTTTTCATTCAACGAACACAAAGCCTTTCTTTTCAACAAGTAACTCTTTCGCAAGCACTAATGGGAATGATGATTTATGACACGAACAAAAGATGTCATAGCAAGATCGTGCTCATCGACTCCCTTTCACGGAGGAAGAGAGAGCGCAGTACGATATCACCTTGGAAAATCGGGCTTATAGTCAGCTAAAATTCCGCAGTATTCACAACCTTGAGAAGGTGGTGGCCAAGGAGCAAGGCCGCAAGGAGAATAGGGGAACAGTGCAACCTCCACAAGTACCTAGAGAAGTTTGCACAGGAACTTGACCACACGAAGTGTGTATAATTTTTGAGAATGTACAACCCTGACCAAGAATGCGAAACGTGATGGCCGGAAGGGGGGACAATGCCCGACAGGTGCATGTACCACTAAAAAAGGCCTTGGTGGAGGAGGCACTGGGGCTGGAACCTAAGGTGGAGAAAAAAACGTAAGAGGGATATGTATGCTTTGTTGAAGATGAAGAGGGAAGAAGCGTTGACAAACGATGGCATCAGCATACAAGTTATCCTCGATGCTGAGATCCGCATGCAGGCAAAGTTGGTGCACTCCCTTTTCTCCAACCAATGCTATAATTCCTTTATGCACTGAATTAGTGTACCGATGCTGGAGAATGTGGCAGCCCGCAACTCGGATGAGGTGGATTGGAATGGCTACGTGCACAAGACAATAGACCAAGCAACCAAAGCACTAGCCCTAGGCAACAGACAGGTAGGCAGAGAATCCCCAACATCATCTAAGAATATGGAGAGAAAGAAACCTTCCTCGAAAGCCTCCTTCATTGGGTATGGAAGCATATTGACGGCCATCATCCAGGAGGCTGTGAAAGAAGCCCAACAAGGAAACAAAGGAGCAGATGAGACCCCAGACAGGTCACTGACCCATCAAAAGGATGAGCAATCGAGCGACATGACAGAAACTGAGACAGAGAAGGAGGAGTGGGAGGCTCAATCCAGACAAAGAAAAACAAAGGAGTCCACTTGGAAGGCAACTCAGAAGAAGAAACAGAGAGTGGGCAGAAAAAAGGAAAAAGAAGATCTAGAAAGAGCCAAAAAGGAATCCCTGAGAGGGGGCAGAGTGGAAAAAGAAGGAGAAGGAAGAAGCTAAAAAGTTGGGAGAGGAAGCAAGGAAAACAGAAGAAGAGAGAGAAAGAAGAGCTATGGAAGAGGAGGCAGAGTTGAGGAGACAGGAGGAGGAAGACATGGCCGAAGCAACTCACCGGTCCATAGAACAACAGAGCTGACTCGATGGCCTAGGGGCTTTACCTAGGGAAGATAGACCTAGCTCAAGCACTCAAGTACCCAAAGCCATGCCATCCATGGTCATCGAAGGTAAGGGTAAGGCCCCCATCCACTCATGCGGAGGAAGGGAACTCCTTGGAGGCAATAAAAAAGAAACTGAGCATAGCTTGCAGAGCCATGCGAGTAGGGCTCCACGTGCCCTCCCAACCCATTGCAGTTGGGCTAAGCGTGGAGGAAAAATGTATGTATCTGCTTATCAGCCAGCGTAACCCCTAGGAGATTGATGCTCTGGGGTTTGTAGAAGAGGTACAACAACAAGAGCACCAAGGGAGTGAGGCTGAACTGTACATTGACCTAGGTGGATTCGAAGAAGAAGTGGTCCCACAACCCCCTTCACCCCATCTTGAAGGGCAGGGGCAGCCACAGCGGACGCATCCGTGGAAAGGAAAACCACCCTGAGGGAGAAGAGGAGGAAACTAGTGGAAGAAGCCAGACAAAGATTGAGGGCTAATCCTATGGCCCAGCCATTTTTACCCCTCTTGCCTGCCCAAATGACATGCCTCCTAGTTTTCATGTGGAGCTCATAATCTGGGAGAGATAAGAAAAGGAGAAACAACCCTTCAACTTTAGCTTCCTCATCCCCAATGCCCTGTGCAGAGTCCTTCCCACTAAAATAGTGGACGAGGTGATCAATGTCGGAAGACGGCTAAGCCAATAGTGGCTGAAGGAAAGAGAGAAGAATCCCACCCTTTGGGGCATTGAGGATGCGGAATACTGGCAGAATAAAGTTTTTGAAGTGCCTCGATTTGCCCAGATACGAGTGCAAACCACTATGGTGGAGGTGCATCTGCGACGACAACATATTCGCATGGATGGCCTTCTGTAACACTCTTCCTTTGGAGAGGAACAACCATATCCACATAGTGTACCCTCGTAGAATAGGAGTAGACTTCGATGCAAACACCCATGGCCGTTATGACTTCCCTGTCATATATAACCCCTATACCACCACCTTAGCCCTGGCCCTCACCTTCACCACTGACAGCTTAGATGCCACCATGACATGCTTTATCATTGATTTCTCCTCCTGCCCGGATCCCGCCTTCATCACCACTTGCAACTATCTTAGGCTCCTAAAAATCCTACTTAGGTAGGATCCCACCTTGAACGTGGCCTTCCCCCACTCTTTTTTTATCCTAACGCAATTGATAGCTGCGCGATGACCTGCCTAATGATGTGAGCTAGCCTCCTCCCTTCTTTCTGCCTTGATGTTCTTGAAGATATGAGCGACAGCTAGTTCACTCGTTGCAGCCATCCATTCCTCTCCACCACTCCCCTCCAAGTCTGCTTGAACCTTAAGAATTTCATGCAGAGCTGGAGATTTTTGAGCCATTCCATTAAATCTCCTTCCCCACCCCCTCCTGAGGACAAGGACTAACAATTCCCTACTACTGAACCAAAAAAAAAGAGAAGAAAAAACAAAAGAAAAAGAAAGAAAGAGAGAAAGAAAAACATATCCGTACACAAGTCGCGGCACATGGCTCACAGTCCCTACACCTAGGGGTCCTTAAGTTAGGCACATCTAGTGAACTCAATCAATTGGCCCCATTCCGAACCCCCTAGCCCTTTTTGCCCCCCACTTCACGCTTAGGACACCCCAAGGGCAGGACATACTTAAGGAGCTGACACTAGTCTCAGGTTAGACTTGTCACCCTAAGCTACACACACCACACCTCCCCTTACATAAACATGGTTCTCAAGTGTGGGACACCACCCAGGATTACCTTGGGCTAGACCCAACTCCATGTTCCACCAACACAAGCACCAAACACTACACGGCAAGGTAGACACCCCCATTAGATCGAGCACCTTCTCTTTCCAGGTACAACGGGATGCTGCGACCCATCAACTTTGGAGGCCCCCACCATCCACTCTACGCCCCTTAGTTCTCCACCCCAATCATTCTCGGAGTTTCCCAATCACACGAGCCCCCAGCCCTGGCCCAGAATCCACCCTTCCACAAAAAAGACCTTGCAGTGCCATGGGATTGGCACCCATCTTAGAAGGGGGGGGCAATGTTAACCTCAGTTCGAGATGACAGAAAAATGAAGCAAAAAGCAGAAAAAGAATAGAAAAAGAGCAAGGCCACAAAGGTGGCCCTTAAAAGACTAAGCGGAGGCAAAAGCACAATTTTAAAGAGAAGGCGCCTCAAAAAACTCTAAAAACTCTTGTAAAAGAGTGCCAAGCTTTATTTTAAGAGTGCGGAACTCTCACTCATGCAATTTGTAAAGGTAGACGAGTGGTAGGAAGGAAGCTAGGAAGATAGGAGGACAATGGGAAAAAGGGCCTAGGCCATGGCCGGCCATGTAAAAAGGATGGGTGCCCATGGAATTTTAGGGCTTGTATATATAAAGTTTAAAAAGTGAATGAAAGCTCATTCTTTGGTGTGTGGATAACAAGAGACCTTTCTTTTTCCTTTCTTCCCTTCTCTTGGCTTGTGTGTGTGCTCTTGAGGGAGTGAGTGTGAGAGTGTGAGGGAGTGAGGGTGTGGGAGTGAGGGATCAAGAGGGTGAAGCTCTTCACCATCTCCATTTCTTTTCTTCTCCTCTCTTCTCCTTGCTTGCCCAAGAACGGCCATGGTGGATGGAGCTTGATAGAGGAGGCTTGAAGGAGATTGAGCTAGCATCAAGGATTGTGGAGCTACCAGTGTGCGTGAAGGAGGAGGCAACTCATTTCGGCATTGAGATAAGCTCACTACATTTGTAGGTTTGAAGGCGTGTTGGCTATGTGAGAGGTAGCCATTAGTGCTTGCTTGGAACGCTTGAAGCAATAAGTAGCTTTGAAATTTTCAAAGCTTCTCTACACCCGATGCCTTTATGAAATGTGAGCTAACTGATTATGTGTGTTGACATATATCAAGTCAATCACACTTGCAAGTACCTTCTCTCTCACAAAGTGGTAATGCACCTTGATATATTTTGTCCTAACATGTGACACTAGGTTTCTTAGCTAATTGTATGTTGCTCATGTTGTCACATTGAATGAAAAATAGAACATCTCCTTGGACATCCAAATCACTCTTTAACTTTTGCAACCATATCACCTCACATGCTACCATAGTAGCACCTATGTACTTAGCCTTTATACTTGATAAAGCAACTATAGGTTGTTTTTCACTACTCCATGTAATTGCTACACTACTAAGAGAAAACATGAATCCAAAGGGTAGATCTTCTATCAGACATGCTACTAGCACAATTTGCATTTGTGTACCGGAACACATGTTTATTCTTACATGCCTTATGAAAAAGTCCATAATTCAAAGTGAACTTCACATATCTCAATATGTGTCTAATTGCATCCAAATGAGACTTTGTAGGCATTTGCATAAATCGACTGACAAGACCAATAATATAGCTCAAGACTTGCCTTGTGATAGTCATGTAAGTCAAACTTTCTACTATCCTCCTGATCATAGTTGGGTATTTTATCTCATCCCCAACATCAACACTCAACTTCATATTTTTCTCCAATGGCACTGAAAGAGGCTTACATGTTTTCATACCATACATGGACAATATATCCAAGCCATACTACCTTTGGAATAGCCATATATCATCATCACATTTGATCACCTTAATACTAAGAAAGTACATTAGCTAATCCAAATTCTTCATCTCAAACTTCTTCTTCAAAAGTTCCTTGACTTCACTAATCCCACTGTCACTGTCACTTGTGATAATCAAGTCATTCACATAGATGACTATGATGACCAAAGCAATATTTCCCTTTCTCACATAAAGTGAGTGATCAACATAAAAAACATAAAAGCCAATGTTGATAAGATACTTTTTGATCTTTTCAGACCATGCTCTAGTGCTTGCTTTAGCCCATTGAGTGCCTTCTTTAACTTGCACACATATGTGGAATGCTCTAAATCCTTATAATATGCTAGTTGCTCCATATATATCTCTTCTTGCAATTCACCATGTAAGAAGGCATTCTTTATATCCATTTGCTGCAAACTCTAACCTTTGGTTGTTGCTACCAAAGTAATCACATATCTAATAGTTGTTATCTTAACAAGTGGATTGAATATCTCTTCATAATCCATGGCATATGTTTAAGCATAGCCTTTTGTAACTAGCCTAGTCTTATGCATGATAATAGAACCATCTACATTATGCTTAATTTTGTAGATCTACTTAAAGCCAATAGCTTTCTTGCTCTTAGCCAATGACACTAGATCCCAAGTCTTGTTGGCCTATAGTGCAACCATCTCCTCATCCATTACAACATGCCTTGAGCATGACTAACAACATTCTCAAAACAAGTGGGCTCAACATCCTCAACCACCTTTAACATATAAGCATAATGGTGAGTTGCATAACCTTCAAAACCAAATCCTTTAATAGGATATCTAACCCTACTAGACCTATATACCATTGGATCACTTAGTGGAGCCTTTTACATTACCATGTGCTCTCTAACACCTAGTGTGCTTATTGAAGGAATACCAAGCTCATCATCCAAACTCTATGAACCACTAGAATCTCCATCAAGCCCCAAATTACTAGTAGAGGCATCATTACCATTTAACATGTCTTATTCCCTTTGTTTTTACCTACAATACTAGTAGAGGCTCCTCAAGATGTGGAATTGCTCCTTAGTCTCCTAGAGCAAGGGCTAACTACAAATGTAGTGCTAGATGATGTTTCTGGTCCACTAAGACTCTATGATTCTTGCTTTTCTTTTTGCACATAACTATCATGATCATGATCGTCACCCAATGCATCACCACTAGATGCATAGTAATAGCTCATCTCATAAAAAATAACATTCCTACTCACTCTAAACTCGCCTATGGTAGCATTCTAACATCGATATCTTTCTACTCTAAAGAGTATTTAATGAAAATACATTTTTCATCCTTTAGATCAAGCTTGTTTTATAGCTCATAGGCACATGAACATATGTAATACAGCCAAACACTTTCAAGTGTGACACAAGAGGCTTCTTGCCTATAAAGCATTCTTTGAGGTCGTCATATGAACTGCATCGACCAAAGAACAAGCCTCCATTGGTTCATTACCATAAGTTAATATCAACTTTGTAGCTAAGAGTGCAATAAGCCCAATACCTCATAAAACATCCTTGTCACATCAAGAACCTCCAAAGCACTTAAAACCTAGGTATAAAAATAAATGAGGAGATGGCTAAAGAGATAGTGCAACAAACTAATGGGCTAGAAATGAAGTGTTTAGTTGAGCTAGATAATAAGTTGATAATGCTCATGCATGCATATATTTACATCAATATTGGAAAAACAATAGGAGAGCATTTAAAGCTCTGAGAGAAGCCCTTGAGATGGGATGACTAGCAACACATCCACTCCCATTATGAGGCCATTGCCAAAGAAGTCATGAAATATATGGAAAGTATGCCAAAGCCATAGCTAGAGAGTTGCATTTCATTCCCTCTTTCTACACTAAGCTTCACGAGATGAACAAAAAAAAAGAGAGGCAATAGAGCAGAAAGGGAAAGAATAAGGTAACTTTGTGCAAAAATAGCATTCTAACCGCAATCTCATAGCTAAAATTGGCCGCTGACTAATGATAGTGTCCAAGAATAAGAGAGCTCTTCAGACCTCCATACATGATCCCATACATGTCGCCCCTACATCCCGACAAGTGCTATCAACTATACATGGTGTTGAGCTTCCAACCACTATGAAACAACATCCCTTATATGACAAACTCCTTGTAGAAGAAGAGCTACACATGGTTAGCAAGCTAGGAGTAGAAAGCATGGTACTTAGTGTCAGTGCATATGTATTTTGACTTACCCAAGACTCGACAATTCTTGATAGCCATGCTTCACTTCAGTACAATCCTAGCTTCTTCAAGTGGTTTAATCCACGACTGTATAACATGAAACCTAATGAATTTCCCATGACCTTCTCTCACAATGATAGAGAAGAAAGAAATAATTAGCCTAAACATCTAGGCAAAGATTCCATACCTCCTAAAAGAACCCTTAAAATAGACTCTAAAGGGGAAGAACCAAAATCCTTAGAGACATGCCTAAAACAAACCACTGATACATAGAAACCTCTTAAGCCTAAGAATCCTTTTGAATAAACCCAAGATCCAAAATAGCAGTTGCCATCAATTGTTACCAATACCGAATCCACTAACTCGATAATTACCACTTTCCATCAAGATGTGGAAATACAATAGTCTCACTTTCTAGATGCGATAAAACCCACCAACTTCCCCAAGAAGCATACTCATAATGCCTTGGAAAAGAGTGATACTAGCAAAAAACTAACAAGCCCAAGTGAGTCAGCAACGCTTAAGTCAAGCTCAACATGACCAAAGCCTCCAACTCAAATTTGAGGCTAAGAGAATTAAAGAACATTGCAAGTGCAAATTTCCCAAAATGAAAATCAAACTATGACTGCCTATCTTAAGGAATTGAGTGACAAAATCATGTTCCTTGTGTTTATATTTAGGCTGATGTTGGAATCCTACCTAAGGAATTTGAGGAATTCTTAGAATACCCATTATCATGGGAAAAGTAAGAATACCTCAATGAGCAATATGGTGACCACATAGATGACCTTCTAAGACTCACCCCTAATGAGGAATCTGAGGAACATGGTTTGGTCCCCACATTCCATAATGCATCATGCCCCCAAAACATTGAGAAAATATTAGCACTTGAATAGAACGGAGAGGGTGGAAGCTCATTTGAGAAAGTACACTACGAGAGCCTCAAAAATCGAAAGTAAGTCATCTCATGACCATTTCATTGCAAAGATAAGCTATATAGAAATCCCAAATTGATCCAATGTAAGTAGCTTCAACTTCCCTTTGAGTACTTGCCACTATGCAAGGAATCATGCTAGTTGGGACCACTCTTAGACCTTCCCTTGATCAACAAATCCTCTAAAAAAAAGGGCTCCATGTTGCAAGTAGATTATCAAAGAGGTGTGGCACTTGATATTGCAATATATCTAATCTTCTTTTCATAATTTCCACAACTTCTTAATGCATACACTACACTTCAATACAATCTTGACTTCTATCAATGGCTCACACCTCAACAAGGTACCCTTGTACCATAACTTACTCATATGTATAAGTAAAATATTATTTATTTATTTATTTATAAAATAATTTAAAAAACCATGCACACCACAAGATTAATATCCCTACAATGCTAGAAACCATTGCATTTGCTTACTAGTTAGAGCAACCACTTATTAGTTGGTAAGATTCTAAAAAAAGAGAGAAAAAAGAGAAAAAAAAGATTTTTTTTTTCTTTTTTTGGATTCTATTGCATATGCTCTCAATTCTTATTAAGTGAATGCTAACTAATATGTGACATAGTGATGCTCAAGGCAACAATAATGGAGCAACATATTGTCAACAACATAAGCACTCAAGAACATAAGAAGGATGAAGAAAAGGATATGAAGGAAGATGATTTTGTCAAGAAAAACTCACTCCACCTGGTACCTAAAAGTTGTCACTACTTCAACATGAAGAAAAATGGTTGGCCATGAAATTCAAGTGCACATCTTCATCAATAACAATTCCTCTAGCATCAAGGCTTATGGAATGATTATCCCTATAGTATCAATCATTCTCAGCCCTTGAATTCTAACATTTCCCTATCCCTTTGAAAGGCTCAAAACCTCATTGTATAGCATTTGTTATGTTATTCAAAAAAAACAAAACATGCACAGTCGGCAGCACCGCACCTAAAGGTTCTCAAATTAGATACATCCAATGACCTTGGATAGTTGGCTTTGTCCCTAATCCCCTAGCCTCTTGTACATTTCCTCACAAATTACTCAAGGCATATCAAGGGTAGGACAACCCTAGGGATTCTACCCTCTTGTGTATGGTTAGACACATTGCCTTGAGCCATGTTCACATTTGTTTCTATATTCCATCTTAGTGCCATCACAATTAACCACAAAGCAAGGTAGAAAGGAATTGGGAAATGACACAATTGTCTTCAATCATTGCAAGTAGCTACACCTATTGAAAGACTAAGACATCAAGTCACTCATCAAGTCACTTAGCTATAATTGGTGGGACCCAAAATGGGCCGACACTGGCTATGGCACTAGCTGGACCTCATGCATATGACAGACAATCCCACCACACGGCCTCGCGGGCCAGGAGTGTCTAAAACTCACTTTGCACTAAATGCTTATGATGATTTTGCATTTGTATCCAATATGTGGTCCAACGTTCACCTTCCCTTCTCCTTAGAGGGAGATCCTATAACATATAGGCATAATGCCTCGTAATACACACATAGGGAAGCACCTCTCGGCTGATTGCTGCGGCTCCATTGTGACTCTCCTACACCTCGGGGATTGGCCCCAAGATGCGTCGCTAACACATATAACATTCGCACAAAATCCACTCTTTCATAATTCAGCATTCCAGGAGATTTTGATTTGCCTCATAAAACTTTTCCCAACGGAAGCACCCGTCTAACTGATGACTTAGGTTTCCTATCCTCTCAGCGTTTGTCAAAGTTTATCAATCAATTGCAATGCATTCCAGGAGATACCACGTGGCATACTTGATGCAAGGTGTATGACGATTGTGCACAACCATTTTATGATTAAAAAACCAGCCATGTGAGGTGCGGAAATAGCCCTTTTATGAATTTTAACTAAGAGTTACGTGTTGCGCTGCTTTAGGGACTAGCACCGGAATTTCCGTTCTACTAGTCGCCTATATTTAAATATGGAATGATCCCTAAATTCTATGCACAAAGAGGGAAATCACAATTTGTATCTTTTCAACAATTAGATTGTCACACAAACTTTATCCCCCCCTTACCGTTTAGGTGTTGCTGCAGTGCATAGGTGTAAATGGTTGTTTTGTATTATTTTTGTATGTAAAAAACAATAAACCCGTACTTTAACACAAAGGACGAGGCCAAATTGAGGCTTGACCTCATGATTTAACCTCGCCAAAAATTCACGCACATAAAATCTTATTTTTTCATATTTTTTGAGCGCAAAAATCTCAATTTTCTCTATTTTTCATTATTTTTTCCTATTTATTATTCATGAAAAATAGGTATTTTTTGATTTATTTTTTTGGCTTATTATTTTGACTTAAACTTAACATTTCCTCTGGGTTTTTCCTTTTTTCCAACTCAAAATCGAAAAAACCACTAATTTCCATTGAAAATGACATTTACAGGTTTTAAAGAATTAATAACGGCTCTAAATCATTACGGGTTCTGCATTTATGTAGTTACAGCCCTCAAACATGATGTAAACAAGATTCAAACAAAAATTCATTGCATATGAATAACATTTGGACCATGAAACAACAAAAACAAGTAAATTTCTTCATAAAATTGGAGTATACCGCGGTCTTGCGTGTTGTAGGTTTTTTAATGATTATTCTGGGCAGTCCACAGACTAACCCACAACCATTCTTCAGTGGTGAACCTCTTTCCTCAGCCTCCTCTTCATCTTGAAGTAATCAGATCACAGTTGGACAAGCATTTTTCAGCCCCTCTTCTTCTTGATTTCTTGCACATGAATTGCCTGTATGCAGGAGAGAGAGGGAGGAGAGAGAAAGATTGGTTTTTTATCTCTTTGCTCAGTGCATCATTCCTGGCATGGTCTGGAGTGATCGGAGGCACAGAGAATCTTCATCCCACAGCTAGGAGGGTTCCTCTCCATTTGCCCAATCAGAAAATGATGAAAAATAGAGGAAAAATGGGCCGCCGAAAAACTGACGTTCCCCCCCCTCCCCCCCCCATGGCATTTCATTCTTGAGCTTTTAAGCTCTTAATTAGAGCTTTAAGCTTTAAAACACAAAAGAACTGGTTCATGACTTGGGTTTCACACTGCGCGGAAGTGGATTTTTCAGTTTTGAGGGGGCAAACGGCATCGAAATCGAGATCCATCTGGACGGGTGGTTCTGTGACATCGAAATCTACAAAGTTGGCCCCCGTCACACTCTTCTCGGCTTCCAGATCCAGTAGCTGCTTCACAACCCCAACTGGAGATCCGAAACTTGCGTTGGATTCCTGACATCGTTTTGCATCTAGGAAAACTCTAGCTCGGCCATCCGCCACCGTTTGATTTCCATAAAAATAAGCACTAGTGCTTTAGAGACTTGCCGCTTAACATTGTATTGCAACCACCGCCTTCGACAAAGTCTATTTTTCCCTTGATAATCATAATTTTTGGCTATTTTTAAGCGCTTCTTGGCATAAAAAATCATCTGTCATTAGTGACCACGGGATAGGGTAACTCAGCCCGTCGAATCCTACGAATAGATCTGCACATAAACAACAAAAAGGAGCATCAAGCTGATACAATAAATACACAACACAACACATCACAGCTCATACCCTATCCCCTGACAAAACCAAGGCATGAAATCCACGAGGAGTAGGCCCAGCATAATCTGACAGAAAGTCTGAAGCCAGTCGCTAACCAACTGCTCCAACACAGCCAAGCTAAAAAGAACTATCAAAGGGGTTATCCTGGTCTTGCAACTGCTTGATTTAGGAAGCAGTGGACAGGCTAACAGTTTTGCATCTAAAAGAGTCTGAAACTCTTGAGCTTCTTTGGATATTCTCTCTTTCTCCTCCGAGACTCTAGTGACCTCTGACTGAGCTTCTGTTAACTGAATCTTCAAAGAAGATATCTCTTCTCTTTGAGTCTCAATCATTTGGGTTTGCTGCTCCATCTGCTTAAATAAATCTGCAAGTGTATCTTTAGCAGAGGCTAACTCTGAGGTTGCCTTATGCAACTAATCTTTGGACTGCATCAGTTCTTCATAAAAAGAAGCATACAGTTGTTGAGCACAGGCTGTCTCATTGAAAGTTCAATCGAACTCTGAATGTCTTTACAGAGGAATGGAATGGCATCTCTCGATACTAGACTATTCAGTGAAGGGACTGATATGTCCAAGGAACCCTCTCTATGTGCCCTGAACAAATTGTTACATGTGAGGTAGGCAGGGAGGTCATTGCCAGATGTAGCAGGAATTGTGACTAAAGGAAGAACTGAAGGAGTTTAATCTGCCACACGCTTCAAGCGCTTTCGTTGAATGACCAGTGGAGGAGGAGAATCAAGATCCTCTATATCAATAGGTTCTGACTCTTCTGAAGGTGGAGGGGGAGGTACTGGATCAGATGGAGAAGGTGGAAGCACACCCTTCTTTAGGCCCGAGTATGTCAAGAAAGCATACAAGTAGGAACCATAGGTGACATTTGTGACATTTCCTCTAGTTACTTTGACAAAATGTTGGTCCATCTTTGTAAGCACGTAAGTACTCCAATCAATAGCCACCCCTTTTAACACCATCCTGGAATAAGAAAACGACGATTCCTTCTTAAAATTTTAATTACAAATTATTAGGGTGAAACAGTGCTTTATCAAAACCTAGACTACGATTCCTAGACTGGGTCTCTAAATGCAAATTCATTAATTAAAAATTAATAGTAATGTGGAGCGCTTTTTTGCCAGTGCGTGCTTTTTTGTGACGGTTGGTTCATTTTAATCAACAATTAAGGTTCCTCTTAAGCGCACATAGCGCGTGCAAAGTGAATGGCTGGTTGATTTTTAAATTTTTAAATTGTGTGTTTAGCGCGAATGCGCATGAAAAAGTGGGTGAATAAAGTTTATTTTAGCAATTAATTGTGGTTAAGGGGTAATGAAAATGAATAAAACTCAAAAAATAAATACCTGGTAAGGGTATTTATGCAATGGACTGAAAGCGCATGGAGTAGTCCCCCAAATGCAATGAATCCAGTCAAACAAAAACAAACACCACTGACTAAAAAAAATAAAGCACCTTAGTGTTTTTGTTGATTATTATTTTATTATTATTATTATTATTTTGTTTGTTTCTTTTTTTTTCATCTTTGAATTTTAGGTGTGTTTTTTTGTGTATATTGTTTGGTTTGGTTTGTTTATTTTGTTATTTTTTTTCTTTGTTTGTTTTTTAATAATAATTAAAACGGGATATATGACACATGAATATGTTATGAAGTGTAAGAGTGGGATTTCAACAGTCTAGCAAGTGTCAACAATGTATATTAATTCATCCATGATTTTCAACTGATTTTGAGAATTTAAAATGAATTTATATGAAGTGAAGTATTAAATTTAGGATTTTTTTGGCTTCAAATAATATTTTTACCTTTTATAGAATTTTTTTTTTTGAGAAACTAGTGGCAAAAGGGACAGGGGGTTTGTGGAAAATTTTAGAAAATTTTTGGATTTATTTCTGAAATTTTACTAATTTTTAACGAATTTTACTCATTTTTCATGTAATTTTGAAGGAATTTTCATATTTTAAATTTTTTTGCAATTTATTTTTTTACATTTCCACTTTAAAAATATTTCAAATAATTTCAACAATCTTGGAAAAATTTTCACTTTTTTTGGTAATTTTTTTGAATTTTAAATGAATTTTTGAAAATTTTAATGTGTTTTCTATTTATTTTTATATATTTTTATGTATTTGCGGGTTGGAAAATAAAAGGCGGTACCCATGCTGCATGTGAACAGTGAAGGATGACTGCGTGTGAATGACTGACTGCAATACTCCACCGCACGGAGAAGTGAGAAGCACGTCCTTGCGCGTGAACACTCACTAGCACACCCGTACACAGCGGAAAAACAACGGAGGAGAAAGGGCAGGAACGGGGGCTAACTTAGTAGATTAAGTGAATTGAGTTAGCTTAGTCGGAGAAAGTTGATTAAGTTAATTTAGTTGAGTAAATCAATTAAGTTAGTTAGGTTAGTCTGGTTAGTCGGGTTAAGTCTGGTAAATTAGGTTAGTTAGTTTAACTAGGGTTAGTGGGAACTAACTAGGGTTAGTTCCACTTAACTAATGGTTAGTTTAACCTAACTAATGTTAGTTTAACTAGTAACTAAGGGTAGCTTAGTGGTTACCAGTGGGTGGGAGGAGCAGGAAGATGGTGGTGGTGGAGGAGGAGGAGGAGGAGGAGGAAGAGAATGGTGGTGGTGGTGGAGGAGGAGGAGGAGGAGGAAGCGCGAGGTGGCGTTCGTCGAGGAGGCGGCGTCGACAGAGCAGGGTGGCAGCAACAGGGCAGGGCACGGCCGAGGGGGTAGGGGGTGTTGAGTAGCGGCAGGTGCGGCGTCAGCAAACGACAGCAGGGCGACCGAAGAGGGGAGAGAAGAAGGAGGAGGAGGAAGAGAAGGAGGGGAAGGAGAGGAGAAGAAGGGGAAGAAAGAAGGAGGGGAGGAGGAAGAGGAAGGAAGGGAGAAGGGGAGGAGAAGACGCGGGGACGACAACGGCAAACAAGTATGTGCTTTTTTTTCTTTGTTTTTGTTTTTTTTTTTGCTTTCTTTTTTTTCCTTTCTGTGTTGTCTTTTTTTTTTCTCTTTTGGTGTTGCTTTGTTGTTTCTTTTTTTAAAATTTAATTATTATTATGATTATGTATTTGATTTTTTTTTCTCTTCTTCGTTTTGTGTCCTTATTGTTTGTTTTATTTTCGTGTCATTTTTCATTTTTCTTTTTCTTGGTGTTTTTTTTTTCTTTTTTTCTTTTTTTGTTTAATGGAAAAAGAAAAATAAAAGAAAAAAAATGAAAAATGGGTGGGCAAAAACGCACCCCCGTCCCGTGTGCATGTGCGGGGCGGGAGTAAAAAAATTTGCAATGACAGGATTAAACGGGGCAAGGATGGCGACGCGCAAGCCATAGACGCGTAAAACCAAAAACAGGCGCGTTCACGCGCGACACGAGAAACGCGGTCATACGAAAAAAAGGAAGAAAAATTAATAAAATCCAAACTGTTTGTCGGATCGAAAAATTGTAAGAAGGAAAAATGTGCAGGAGACGAGGGGAAAATGATGGAAACATGCAACACGACTTCCAGGGAAAAATTAGGGTGTTCACATGGAAAAAACATAAAAAACAAACATACGGGTATTAATATTAGAAAATCCGTGCATTGGAACGAAGTGTGGAAAGAAGGAAAAGTATGCAAAACAAGGTTTTCTACAGCCCTGACATGGAAAAACATAGTTTCGATCGAGATAGGATGCGTTCACATGGGAAAAACCCTAAAAATTGGCCTGAAAATGGACTCGAAAATTAATACAGGAAGAACCGTGCACCAGAATAGAGGACATTAAAAAGGAAAAATGTCCGAAAGAAAGGGATTCACAGGGCTGGTATATCAAAACTCAGTTTGAAAGGAACTAGGACGGGTTCACGTGGAAAAAAACACGAAAATCACACCCAAAAACACTCGAAAAAATTAATAACTAAAAATCTGGCAGTCGGAAGAGGGGGAAGGAAAAAGGAAAAAGTAGGGGAAAGGTTGGCAGGACACGGCTGTCAAAACAAACTGGAATTTCAGCGAAAAGAGGGCAGGTTCACATGGAAAAATGTGAAAAATAAGCATGAAAAGGGCCCGAAAACCCGCAAAAATTAATAACGGATCAACCATGCATCAGAATGACAGGGAGTAAAAAGGAAAAATGTCAGGAGAAATAGGTAGGATAGGGCTGGTACATTAGATTATGGTTCCGAAGCAATAAAGATGCATTCACAAGAAAAATAGTCCATTTTACGGGAATTGCTTCAAAATTAATAACTTGAGAATCATTTGTCGGAATAGGGGTTGGTAAAAAGGAAAAATAGGTAGTTCGAAGGGACAAACAGGATGTAAGGTTGGATTGGGATTCTGGTGAACGTAGGGTGCATTTGCATGGACAAATCACAAAACAAAGAATAAAGGCAAACGGTCAAGGAACAACCCTAGGGACAGGCTGAAATAGAATGGAAGGGTAGGGAAGGGACCCCATCAGGGTAAAATAAAGTCACGGTATAGATACATAATCAGAACAAGGTATATGTATGGGGGTATACAACATAAACGTGCAGGGACGCATCCCCACACTTAGAACCTTAGCAGGAAGGGTAATCCGAACATCAAGGACCGAGTACCACACATCGGACCAACTATGAACGTCCCCACACTTAAGACATGACCGGTACTGAGAAACATAAGGTGTAGGGTTAGAAAAACTTGGCCCATATTGCTGAGGAGGAATGCCGACGATCGAGGTTGCGTCTTGTAGCATTGTCGGCTGCTGCAGGAGGTACCCGGGTGTCTTCATAGCCCACATCCTTCGTCCTTCGTGGCACGGACCATGCAACAATACCCAAGGAGGTAGCTGGTTGAAGGAATCGTAGGAAATTTATCGATGGCGAGGGATATTGCACTCAACTCACAATCACTCAAATGGAATAAAAGAACAGTCACTCGCCCCATTACTAACATCACTCGAGGAAATAATTATGAAAACCCAGAGCTCACACTCGGTTTAGAAATCAACAAAGGAATGGTGCAGAAAGAGTATGCTAGGGTGCACAATTGATGGTGCAGCAGTGCGTCAAACCCGTTTGGCATAGGTGCAAGGAGAAAGTCCAGGGAACCTTGTAGTGCAATGCACAGAACAGAATGACGTGACCTGAATTGATGGCAGAAACCCAACCCGTGGGTACATAGGGAAACAGAAACATACCTGACTCCAATGGTTGCAACGTCCCTCAATCCTTACCTCTCGATAATTGATTGAAGAAACACCAGTCACACTCAACCCACCCTCTGTCTCACGCTCTGTTGAAAGATACAGAGGGCAACCCATTCATGAAACCCATTGATGTAATTCTCACCGTTACTTGTGCAGAGATTGTATGCCTTGTGCACATTTGATGGTGCAACTGTGCATCCCGCCATGTGCCGGCATACAGTGCAAGAAGGAAGGCCAGGGTGCCTTATGGTGCAGTGCACAGGAACACATCGTGCATTGTGCATTGAGAGGCCCATCCTGTGTGTGCAACACTCTGTTCACACATCTCACCTCTCATTTGATTTGAAGGGAAAGACTGGTCACTCACCCCACCCTCTGTCTCACGCTCTGTTGAAAGATACAGAGGGCAGCCCATACTCACATCCCCATCCTGTTAGGATGAAATCTTACATCACTCAAGGGGTTGGTGATGAAGATCATGTCGGCTGTTGTTGTCATGAGGATCTTGAAGACGAGGCGTACCCAAGGAGGCAGCCTACAAATCTGGTACTTCAATGATTGGTAAGAAAGATCGTCTATTAAGAAAGGCAGACGGACTGATATTGCAAAGACAGCGCACCAAGGGAGGTGGCTTCAAATTACCTTATGAAGAGGTTCTGCTAGTGAGTCAGCTATCCTGAAATGCGGGGTGTTACCACCTTTTCCAGAGTCAGCTTCTTGCCCAAGGGTGTTTCCACCTTTTCTTGAAATGAGGCCTGCCATGACAGGGAATTTCTTCCTTTTCTCCAATAACAGTTTCATTTATTTTTTTTCTTTTCTTTTTTTAAAAATTTTTATTTAAAAAAATAAAGAGAATGGTAGACATACCATATGTCAGGACCAACCTCGCCACTATTGTTGGATCAGACGAGAAGAGAACAAAGTCGAATTAAGAGGTATCTGAGGGGCTAGCAGAACGAGACCGCCTCATGAGGAAAATCATAACGGCTATCAGAAGCACGGCGAGAAGGACAGTGCGACGCCCAAAAGGGAAAGGGTAGGTTGACTGTGATTGTCAAGATCCCCAGGGAGGGAAGTACTTTTTCAGGCGATAACCATTGATCAGGAAAGGATCATCAGAGGCATCAACGATCTGTACCTGAACAGAGCTGTTAGGATTGACAGCAAGTACCTTGTATGGGCCCATCCACCGTTGTTGAAGCTTGCCAAATCTTGAATCATAGGCTAGAATAAGATCACCTTCTTTGAACTCCTTGTGCTTGATGAAACTGTCATGATAGGCCTTGTGTCATGCTTGAGTGGTTTCCATGCACTGTAGGGCCATCTGCCATATCTCATCCAAGCATTCCAAGTGCAGGAGATAACGTTGCAGTGACTCACTATCTCCCAAGCATTCTTTAACTGCCACTCGCAAAGAGGGAAATTCCAGCTCAACAGGGAAGACGACTTCTATGCTATACACTAATTGGAAAGGGGTCTGTCCTGTAGCTGCCTTATGGGAGGTTCTGTACGCCCAGAGGGCCTCTGTGTCGATCGTCCTAGTCACGATGATGTGCGGAAATCGTTCTTGTCAGAATTGAGCAAAGGATGCGATTGGTGACTTCAACTTGGCCATTGGCTCTGGATAATAGGGAGTGGACTTGCGATGGCGGATCTTATAGAGCTTTGTCAACTCCTCCATGATTTTGTTAAGGAAATGAGTATCTCTGTAACTCACTAGCTCGAGGGGATTGCCAAAACGAGTGATAATATTCTTGTACATGAACATGGCTACACTGTTACCATCATCCCACTTCAGAGCTTTAGCTTCACACCACTTTATGACATAATCCGTACATACTAAGATGTATCTGTTCTCGTTCCGTCTGGTGGGTGGATCAATGGGACCTATGAAATCAATCCCCCACTTCTCGAATGGATTTAGGGGAAGAATAGGTTGCAGTGGCATGGCACTTGTTTTGGTAGGTTTTCCCATTCATTGACAAGCATCACATCTCTTGCAGTAATCATATGCATCCTTGTTGGAGGGTCGGCCCCACCAGTATCCTGCTAACAGAGCCTTCCTGGCTATCGCTTCTCTTGCGAAGTGTCTACCACATGGTTCATCATGGCATGCTTTCAATACTATGCCGATTTCTTTCCCTGCAACACATCTTTGCAGCACTTCATCTTTGCCTCTCTTGTATAGTGCACCGCCTAGCAAAGTGTAGGGGGCTGATTCTAACAGAAGCTTCTTCTTCTCACGGCTTGAGATGACAGGAGGATACTGTTGAGTTGCCAGGAGGTTGGCTATGTCTGCATACCAGGGAGTAACTGTTTCAATTAGAAACAAGGAAGCATTATGAAGGTCTGGATCAACATGTTCCTCTTCTTCTGTTTGAGGGATCCGTGATAGATGATCGGCTAGGACATGGGAATGGCCAGGCTTAGTGACTACTTCGAAGTCAAATTCTTGGAATAGGAGTAACCATCTCATCAGTTGTCCTTTCACATCTGATTTGTTCATCAGGAAGGACAAGACTTCATGATCCACATAGAACTTGAAATGCATTGACAGTAGATAGTGTCGAAACTTCTCTAGTGCAAACACCATTGCTAAGCATTCAATCTCTGTCACTGTGTAGTTCCGTTCCCTATCAGTGACCTTTGGGCTTGCATAATATATTAGTTGATTTAATTTAGAGGGGCCCTTTTGACATAGGACAACACCTAGCCCTTCAATTGATGCATCTGTGTGCACATGGAACTCCTTCGTCCAGTCAGGAGGCTGTAAAATAGGTGCTTGGATAAGGCACTATTTGAGGGCATTAAAGGCTTCTTCACAGTTCATCAGTCCAAAGGAAATCAGCTTCTTTCCTTAGGAGCTTGTGCAAAGGGGCTGCCTTGGTTGCAAAATGTGCAATAAATCTCCTGTAGTAGCCCACATGGCCAAGAAATCCTCTCAATTGCTTGAGGTTTGTTGGTGCTGTCAAAGTGGCAATCTTTTCAATATTCACTAGGTTTGTTGCAATCTCCTGTGCAGAGACAATATGGCCCAGAAGAACTCCTGATGAGATGCCAAAGACACATTTGAGAGAAATTCCATACTCGCGGCATCTGTCAAAACATTGCTCTAGGTGTCCCCAGTGCTCTTGGATCAAATTATAGACACAAAAGTCATCAAGATACACCTCAATGAAATCATGCAGATGATTCTGGAAGGTACCCATCATTACTCATTGAAAGGTGGCAGGAGCATTACAGAGCCCAAATGGTATCACTCTATAGGCATAGGTCCCCCATTCTGTGGTGAAGGTTGTTTTAGATTGGTCCTCTTCTGCAATTTGGACTTGATTATATCCGCTGAATCCATCCAAGAGGGAGTATAACTCATGGCTTGCCACTATGTCCAACAGTTGATCTGTAAAAGGTATAGGGAAATGATCCTTCTTCGTCTTCGAATTGAGCTTCCGAAAGTCCACACATATGCAAAGTTTCCCGTTTTTCTTGGGTACAACCACAATGGGCGAAACCCATTCACTGTTTGCCACGTGATAAATGAACTCGACTTCAAGAAGTTTCAATAATTCAACCTTCACCAGAACAGAGTAATTAGGATTCATACACCTTTGTTTTTGCCTTACAGGTTTGGCATCAGGATCTATGTCAATGTGATGTTGGCATACTGTGGGATCAATCCCCTTTAGGTCTTTATAAGACCAAGCAAACACATCTAAGTTCTCCTTTAATAAGTCTCACAGGACACTAGTTCTTCTTCTGGAAGATTGAGACCCACTTTCAGGTGACGTTCAGTACCATTAGTATCTAGGAATGTTACTTGTCTTTCACCTTCCACTTCGCGGATAAATGTCCCACAGATTGCTTCTGGATAGAGATCTGACTCTTTCAAGAGAGTAGTATCCTCTTCTAATGTTCCACTAGAACCAGTGTCATCCTTGTGAACAGATGACTCATTTGTCTGTTGAGGTTGCTGGAAGGGTATCAAAGCTTTGTTTGCTTCTGTGTGAGTGGTAATTTCTTCTGGACTTAGGGATTCATCTTCCGAAGATGCGTCTAGGAATGTCACATAGCACGGATCTGATAGAGGCCGGGGCTCTGAGGGCTTTGGCTTCTGTTGGGAGGGGGCGTCATCATCATCATCTTTTCTTTGGGCTGAACAGTTAGGGCGACAGGAGCCATTGGTGAACTTAATTTTTATGCTTTTAATCCATTGCTTATACAGATTCTGCATACTTTGTGATCCATTGGTCAACCCAAATGGAACCATGGTCATTCCATCCAACACCCTGAGATCTTTGGCCTCTGAGGTCTCTGTAGGAACATAAAAAATATCATCCGCTATCAGAGGAAATTCTTCATCTATACTTTCATAACCTGCTTCATTTTCTTCCTCATCATTTTCATCCTCTTCCTCTTGAGGCTCTGTTCTCTGCTTCTGTAGAGGCTCTATAAGAGAAGAAAAGATATTCTGCCTCTGTATCTGCTTTTGCTTCTGTCACAGCTTTTGACTCTGCTTCAGTCTCTGGCTCTAGCTCTGGCTCTGTGTCTATTTCTGTCTCTGTGACTGTCTGTGTATCTGCTCTGTCTCTGTTCTGTATCCACTCTGTATCTGTTCTGCCTTTGTACTGTCTCTGCTCTGTAACTGCTCTGCCTCTGTATTGTCTTTGCGACTGTCATGTAACAGGGAGAACAATACATCCATGCTTCTATTTCAGTGTCATAGGTGATTTCAGAAGTTAATTCTAGTTGAGGCAGGAGGTATTCTCCCATGGACAAGGATTTTACTTCCCTTGGTAGTTAGCTTACAGTGCCCACTGTTAGGGACTGTGCCTCTGTTTTCTTAGGAAAGATCTGCTTAACAGCCTCTTTGTCTCCTATTATACCATCTATTACCTCATTGGAGGATTCGGTTATGACTTTGATGGATGTGGATCCATTACCTTTTTGTGATCCATATATCTTTACACTGCTTTGTTGGGTTCCTTTGAACTAGTCCGTCCTGGCTCTTGCTTCAAAAAGCCAAGGTCTTCCCAATAGTAGAGGGTATGAGGTTCCATAAGAATTTGGTTTGACCACCAGATATGTTAGCCAACAATCTGTTGAGATGACAAGCTCAACACATGCAAACATTAATAATGGACCTCCTGGTTAGATGGGTCAACAAGTCTACACTTAGCATGTCGGTGGTTATTATGACTCTCACATAGCCACTGACAAATTACTTATTATATTCAGGTTGTTACACCTATTTACAACTGGCATAGTTATAGCGCCAGTCGACTAGTGTAGTCGGTTATGCATTGTTTGACTTAGTAGGCCACTTTCCTTTATGTTGTATCTTATCTATACTTTGTATACATTGTAAAGAGTGTGGAAGAAGAAGAAGAAAAACCAGCAAGAAAACGTTTTGGCATCCATCTCTCTTCTTGTCTCTTGAGTGAGCTTCTCCTTGTGCATTCTGTGTGTGTTCGGCGCAGCATCTTGAGCAAGTCCCCCCACCACGTGATTCTTGACATGGTATTAGAGCCGCGCCACTGAGAGAGGTTGATTTTGAAGGTTGAAGTGAAGGAGAAGAAGCAAGGTTCGAGCAAGCAAGCTACAAGTAAGAAGCTCTCCCATCCTTCCACTCTCTCTCTTGGATAGTGCCTGTGGAGGCACCAGAAGCAGGGCAGAGCAAAAATCTCAGATTGCAGTGAGATTTGGTGAGCGCGAAGAGTGCTGTGTTATTTTGGGCATCTGAGGCCATTTCAGGCCCCGTTTTAGAGCCGCAAAGTTGCGGACAGTAGTTCGAGATACCCTCTAGTTTTAGTTGTGTCTGCCGTATACAGGTGCACAGGTTACAGATTTCAGATTTGTAAGTTTAAAATTGTTTACCAGCAAATAAACACAAGGTTTATCTGCAAACAGGTTGCAGATTGCATGTATTGTTGAGTAGACAGTGAAAAAGGCTGTCTAATAAATTGCTGTGCACTACAGGTCGAGGGTTGCAGAAGATTTGCTTGCTGTTTGGTATTAGTTTTGTGATAATGGCAGAGAACAGTGGAAACCCCATCATTGAGAAGCTCGATAAGAACAACTACCCTTCATGGAAGTTTCGTGTCACGAACTTCCTTATTGGAAAAGGCCTCTACGAGTTTGTGTCAGGTGAAGAAAAGGAGCCGGATGTGAGTGATCCTCCAACTGTAGAAGAGACAAAGGCATGGAAGGTCATGTATTGGTTGTCTACAGTAATTGACAATAATATGTTGGGACATATAAAAATGTAGAGAATTCATATGCAGCTTGGACCATACTTGAAAGTATGTATTCCGTAAATACAAAGGCACGAAAGATTCAACTCAAGCAAGAGTTGAATACATTGAAGAAAGGAAAGATGTCTATCAATGAGTATGCACTGAAGGTAAGGAGCATTGTAGATGCCTTGGCAGTGATTGATGCAATGCCCGATGATGATGATTTGGTGTCGTCTACCTTGGGTGGACTTAACAATGAAAAGGCTTCAAAGTATTTTGTAACTTTCGTATATGTCAGAAAGCCATTTCCAGATTTTGATGAGTTGGTCTCCCTTATGATCACTGAAGAGATCAACATGCAGAGTGAGACATCTGAAAGAAGTAGTGAACAGGTCCAAGCTTTCTACTCCAGTTTAGGAAGGGGACGTGGCAGGTTCTCTTCAAGAGGCCGTGGTACAGGACGTGGTAGTGACAACCAGCAAAACAGATTGAATCATCAATTTGGCGATATGTAGGTTTCAGGAGGTCGTGGTAACTTTAGAGGCAGGGGGAGCTTTAGTGAAAGAGGTGGATGGTAGAATAGAGGTTCTAACAACTCTGGTATTGTGCGCCACTACTATGGCAAAACAGGTCATATTGCAGCCCAATG
Organism: Lygodium microphyllum; assembly: GCF_053477565.2. NCBI lineage: Eukaryota > Viridiplantae > Streptophyta > Polypodiopsida > Schizaeales > Lygodiaceae > Lygodium > Lygodium microphyllum. The sequence goes on from NC_141154.1 coordinate 124,147,488, forward strand.
TTATGCTAAGAAAGATGATATTCGTAGTGGTAAGTTGCAACAAGGGAACTATGCATCGTCTTCACGACAGAATGAAGACAAAAATGAACGTCTGTTTGTTATACAGCATATGCTAAATGCTGTTACAGGAAATGGAACACATGATGATGTTTGGTATATTGATTCAGGTGCATCCAACCATATGACTAGCCATGCAGAATGGTTTGGAGAGATGCAATATTTGCAAAATGCAGGTTATGTGCAGACGGGTGATGATTCATGCCACCCAATTTCACACATTGGAAAAGTTTCCTTGTCCTTACATGATGGTAAGACAAAGAGTCTTTCAGATGTATTACATGTGCCATCTATTACAAAGAACTTGGTGTCAGTTGGTCAGATGGTAGAGCAAGGGCTGCAAGTCAGATTTAATGCAAAGGGCTGCTTTGTAGAAGACTTCAATGACAAGTGCAGGTTAGTTGCAAAGGGAAGTAGAGTTGGACATATGTTTACTCTGGATGCTGGACTTCCTACTATGGTTGCTGCTATGTATGCTAAAGGAAAAGGTGTTATTGCAGATATTGAAATTTGGCACAAACGCATTGGACATGCAAATGTACAAAGGCTGAAATTAATGCAGTCCAAAGGGTTGGTTACAGGTTTGCCTACATTTAGAGTTACAGAATTTCATAAGGTATACGAAGCATGTCAGTTTGGTAAGCAGACAAGACAACCCTTTTCACATGACAAAGATGTAAGTAGAAATATCCTTGATGTTGTGTATACAGATATTTGAGGTCCTACAAAAAATGTATCTCTTGGAGGCAGTTCATACTTTGTCACATTTATTGATGATTGCTCTAGAAAGTTGTGGGTATATTTTATGAAGGAAAAGTGTGAAGCGTTTGAGCACTTTAGAACTTTCAAGGCTACAGTTGAAAGAGAAACATGCTTGAAAGTAAAGTGCTTGAGGTCAAATGGAGGGGGAGAGTACCTCTTGAATGAGTTCAGTGATTTTCTGAGGTCTCATGGGATAAAGAGACAGCACTGCGGCCTAATATGTCCTGCTTTCCCATAATAATGACAAGTGAGATCAGACTTCTATCCACAAGACTTACTACAGCCACGTGACTTTGACCTGGACTTTTCTGCTTCTCAAGTGGCCAGTCAGTTTATGGAGCAGTTTTTTAGACTACATGGATTACCGCAGGTGATTGTTCATGATAGAGACTCAAAGTTTATGAGTAACTTTTGGCAGGTGGTATTTACATCTATGGGCACTAAATTGGCTCCATCTACAGCCTATCATCCACAAATTGATGGACAGACAGAAAGAGTCAATAAATGGTTGGAGACTTATCTTCGCCATTCCTGCTATGATGTTCAAACTACATGGGATTCTTGGTTACACTTGACTGAGTTTGCTTATAACAATTCTACCCACATTAGTATTGGAGTTTCACCCTTTAAGGCTTTGTATGGTTACAAGGTGCCCTTACCCACAGTCATCTTTAATGAAAGGATCAATCCTCATGGGAAGGAAGAGTTAGAAAGAATGCAGACCCTTCTTCAGCAATGCAAGGTGAATCTTAGGAAAGCTCAAGACCAAATGAAGATGTATGCTGATGAGAAGAGGCGGCCTTTAGAATTCCAAGAAGGAGAGTTGGTCTTACTAAAGGTGCCCAAGTCCAAGTACTCTACATTAAAAGATGGATCTAGTAATAAGCTTTCCCACAGGTTTTATGGCCCTTACTGGATCCTTAAGCGAATTGGAGACTTGGCATACAGATTAGAGCTTCCCTCTTCCACAATGATTCATAATGTCTTCCATGTTAGTCAGCTCAAACCCTTTAATGGTGATCTAGTGGATATAGTTGATGAGCTACCACCTATTGATGAAGAAGGTCTTATTCAGTACATCCCAGAGGTTGTTATAGGTCAGCGTGAGAAGAAGCTTCGATCTTGTTCTATCGTGGAATATCTTATCAAATGGAGAGGTTTACCACCTGAGGAAGCTTCTTGGAGGCCTGATTCTATATTGGATGAGTTTCCTTTCTTAAGGGATACATTGGTGGCTGAAGCCTACTGATTATCGAGCTAGACATGATGCTGACAAGATCAGGACAACACGCTGTTTTAGGACCTATTCTTTGAGAAAAGGTGGAAACACCCTCGGGAATAGGGCAAAAGAAAAAAAATATTAAAAAAAACTGTTATGGGAGACAAGGAAGCAATTGCATGTCATAACAGGCCTCGTTTCGAGAAAAGGTGGAAATACCCTTGGACGGGAAGCTAGCTGTGGAAAAAGGTGGTAACACCCCATAGTGCAAGATAGCCGACTCATCAACAAACACTTTTCCAGAAGAAATTCCAAAGCCACCTCCCTTGGTGTGCTGTCTCTGTGCTCCCCACAGAATATGTGATTCCTAACATAGACGACATGAGCTCCAGAAAATCTACAGTATCAAATATATGGGCTACCTCCTTGGGTACGCCTCATCATCAACTCCTTGATGCTAGCAATAGATGAAGCGATGTTCATCGACAAACAATTGACTGATGCAAACTTTCATCCTAACAGGATGGGCTGTGAGTATGGGATGCCCTCTATATTTATCAACATACCGTGAGACATAGGGTGGGGTGAGTGACCAGTCCTTTTCCTTCAATTCAAATAAGAGGTGAGCTGTGTGGAATGGAGGGCTACACGCAAGGGCTAGGCCTCTCAATGCACAACACATGATCGGTTCATGTGCAATGCACTATAAGGCTCCCTGGCCTTCCTTCTCGCACTGCATGCTAGCACATGGCGGCAGGATACACTGCTGCACCATCAAATGTGCACAAGGCATACAAACTTTGCACAAGTGATTGTGAGGATAACACTAATGGGTATACGGATCGGGTTGCCCTCCTGTATTCTCAAACAGAGTGTTAGTCAGAGGGGGGGTCAAGTGTGACTTGTGTGTCCTCAAAACAATCATTGAGAGGTGAGATTGAGAGATGTTATGACACTTGGTGCAAGGTATGTTTTCCTTTCCCTATGCACCCACGTGATGGGTCTCTGCCTGTCATCACAGGACACGTCACCCTATTCTGTACACTGCGCCATAAGGCTCCTTGGCCTTCCTGCTTGCACCTATGCCAGACGAGATTGGACACACTTATTCACCATCAATTGTGCACCCTGGCATACTCCTTTTGTCCCATTTCTCTTGTGAAAAACTAAACTGGGTGTACGTTATGGGGTTCTCTATGAGATTCATCGAGTGATATATGTTATGGGACGAGTGACTATTCTTTCCTTCCCATTTGAGTGACTGACACCGAGTGCAATATCCTTTGTCATCACCCAAATTCCTGCACCTTCATCAACAAAGCTGTCTCCCTGGGTGCTGCTGCGTGGTCCTTGCCATGTTGGATGTATGCTGTGAAGACATCTTGGTACCTCCTGCAGTCGACTACGACATAGGACTCGACGTCAACATTCAACCACAATGCTCGGCTAACTAGGCCAAGTTTTTCTAACCCTTCACCTTTTGTTTGCAAGTGACGGTCACGTTTTAAGTGTCGGGACATTAACATACAATCCGGTGACACGTCTTTTGTTTCTACGCGGAGTCCTTTCACCCTACCCAGTAAGATTTTAAGTGTGGGGACGCGTCCCTGCACGTCTGCCGAGCATACCTATTGCATATGTCATTTATGGAATCTGCATATATCCCATATCTTCACTTTACCTTAATGGGTCCCTTGCCACCCAACCACTAGCCCTAGTTTCCCTTACCTATGAGGCCGTTCCTATTGTTATTTTTCTTTACACGGCATTTTGGTAATATTTCATGTGAACACACCCTAAGTTTACAAAATCCCAAATCCAACCTTCCATACATGTGTGTCCCTTTAAACTGTACCTTTTTTCCTTTTTACCACCCCTATTCCGAGCAACGGATTGAAAGTTATTAATTTTTGAAGCCATTCTCGCACACTGGATATTTTCCATGTGAACGCTCCTTTATTATATTAGAACTCTGATCTGATGTGACACTATACCTTCCACTTGACATTTTTCCTATTTACACCCTATCCGTCCAACGTACGGTTTGTCTGTTATTAATTTTTGAGGGTTTTCGTGTCTTTTTCGTGCATATTTTGTACTTTTTCCATGTGAACCTGCCCTATTCTCCTCAGAATTCAATTTTGCATGGATAGTCTTGCTTGACCCCCCTTCTTACCCATTTCTCCTTTTTCCACCCCCTTGTTTCAACCTACGGATTTTCACTATTGATTTTTATATGTGTTTTTAAGCTTTATTTTATTGTTTTTCCCATGTGAATGCCTCCTAACCTCATTGAAACTGAGTTCTAATGTGCCAACCCTAAAGATCATCTATTTCTTGACACTTCTCCTTTTGATTGCCCTCCATTCCGATGGATGGATCATTAATTATTAACTTAATTCGAATCCCTTTTTAGATCTGATTTTTGGGTTTTTTCCATGTGAACAAATCTTATCTTGATCGGAATTGTGGTCTAAAGTGATAGGATTGTTGGGCACCTTCTTTTACACATTTCTCATTCTTTGGACACTTCGTTCTGATGAAGGGATTCTATGATATTAATTCATGTATGCATTTTCAAGCTCGATTTTTACATTTTTCCTGTGTGAATGCCTTGCATTCTCCCCGGACCCCCTATTGCATTTTTCCACTATCTTCTCCCGACCTTCCAGCACATTTTCTATTTTTATGGCATTTCATTTCGATACACGGTTTGGGTTTTATTAAAATTTTCGTATTTTTACGTGTGTACGCGCCTCCCGCGTTGCGCGTGAACATCCACGTCTTTCAATTTACACGTCTTCTGATGCATCTGTCGCATCGTTTGCCCCCGTGATGGTGTCCTTGCCGTCTACGGGTCTTGCCACTGCAGCTTGTTTTACCCCGGCCCTGCACCTGTGCGCGGGATGAGGGGGCTACCTTGTTTTACTTTTTTTAAAATTTATCTTTACTTTTTTAATTTTTTAAATTAAAAAAGTTAAATCCCTCCCCCCTCCTTGACGGTTTCCTCCTTCCCCCTCCTTTCCTCCTCTCTCCTCTCTCTCCCTTCTTTCTGTCTTCTTTTCTTTCTCTCACCTTCCCCCCTCTTTGCGTACCCTCCCCTCTCCCCCATTGCTTCCCCTCTACCCCATTGCCTCTCTCTCCCTTCTCTCTCTCTCCTCTCTCTCTCCTCTCCTTCTTCTCTCCTCTTCTTCTCCTCCTCCTCCTCCACCTCCCTTCTTCTTCTTCCTCTTCTTCTTCTTCTTCTTCGTCTTCTTCCTCCCCTCCCCCCTCCAACCCCCTGCCGCCGCTGCCATTGTGGCCCTCAAACCCCCCGCTGTGTCCCTCCAACCCCTTGCCTCTGTTGTCATTGCCACCGTGCCCGCGCCATTGCCGCTCCTGTGCGTCCCCTGGATCTCCCTCCCCACCCCCCTTTTCCACCCCACCCCCTTACTAACCCACCACCCCCCACCCCCTTGCCGACCCACCTTTTTCCCCACCCGCCCAACCATTACCCTCCCCACCCCTCCACTACTCCTACCCGCCCACACCCTCCTTACGCCCCCCCCCCCCCCCCCCCCCCCATCCTTACTTTACACCCCCCCCTTCTAAGCCCCCCTTCCCCCCACTACACTCCCCTTACCCCCCCCCTCCTTAGCTCCTGTTCCCCCGCCGAACCACCCAATTCCCCACGAAGCCCCTTTTGGGCCCTATTCATGTGCCACTTTCTGTTTTCGACGACACCCCACCTCCACCAACGCATACGTTTTCGCGCTCCAACGCATCCCCCAACATCGCCTCATCCCACCACACCGATTGCAGGTATTCCTGCATGTGTGGGTGTTGTTGCTCGTGTCCATGACTAGCTCATGGGCTGTTTCGCGAGTGTTTACATGTGAGGATGTGTGGCCGCATGGATGTGCGAAAGTTAGCAGCCGTTCACCGCCGTAGCCGTTTCGTGTTAGTAGGTGTTCCCATGTACTTTTCAAACTTGAACCCATTTAAAAAAACTCCATTAAAAAAAACCAAAAAACCATAAAATAATTTAAAAAGAGAAAGAAAACATAAAAAATCTATAAAAATTAAAAAATCACAAAATAAGCTGAAAATTTCTTAATCAATTGCTGATTTTTGGAATCATTTTTCTTGACCGAACACACATGAATAAATGACAAAAATATTATAAAAATTTCAAAATCCTTTCACAATTCATAAAATTCCAAAAAATCATTAAAATCCAAAAAAAATCCTTAAAAAATTCCACACATTCTTTCACATGTTTTTCAATATTTCATGAGCTTACATTGCCTATATAAATACCAAATTCATTTAAAGAAAAAAAAACCAACAAAACATCACACAAATAAACAAACAAAAACAAAAAACCCCGAATCCAATACTTAATTCATTCACACTCATTTTGAACTTTCACACATGACTCTAAGAACATAACGATCCAAACACAAACCCTTTAATGCCTCCACACATAAACTTAAAAAATAAGAGAATAAACAAAAAAAAAAACAAACAACAACCACAAACACACAACCTAAAAATCATTCTTATCTACATTTTTGACCCTTCGACCAACCATCTCCACAATTTAAAAAAAAACAAAATATAAACACTGAACTAAAACAAAACCAAACATGCAACTTTAATGTTAAACGGAACACCTTACCCAAAATCCTATGAAATGACCGATAAATCTTAAAAGAGACCCATACAATTTTTCCAATCCCCCTTCCCTAACGATGTGATAATCCATATTGCACAAGACCCCCATCTTTTTCTTTGGTGCATCATGGTATTCGTCTTTTGGTTTGTATTTGACAGGTGGTAGACTGTTCCCTAGTCGCCTTGTTGTTACCATTTGTGGATTTGTTTTCTCTTTTGTGTGGATTCTTTGGATGCGGAGTACATTTCAGACCTTGCAAGTGCCCACCCACTCCTAGGTTCCTTTCCTTTTTCCTCTTTCACGTGCACCATAACACACCATTAATTGTAATTTAAAATCTAACGACTGTTGCACCAACCAAATGAATACACTGCACATCATAAATTGTATTTAAAATGAACCTGATGGTTAATTATAAAAGGAACCCCACAATTGCACAAGTACTTTAGCACCATAAACCACGTAATTTGTAAATTAAAAGCCGTTCACAGTGCACGTGCACACGTGCTACAAACACATATAAATTGTAATTAAAATAAACCCCCCGAAGTCACGCATACATGCGCTTTGTGCCAAACATCATATAATTGTAAAAATGAATTGCATTTTTAGAGACCCACAGTCCAGTCAGTTAGTTATTTTATCAGAGTGGGGTTGGGTTATGAAATCGATCCACCATGCATTAAGGGTTTAATTAAAAATGAATTGCAAACTAATTTTTCATTGATTAAAATGAATACGATAGTGATCACCCGCTCACTTCACCACACTTTAGGTGTACGCTCAACAATTACGGGGATTGGGATTCCTTAGTCCAGAGATCGGTCGTAATTGTCCATGATGGTCTGAGTCGATCATTCTATTTTTGGTCGAGTCAGTGTCTCAGATATTAGGAAGGCCAAAATGCCATCCTACAAGAGGGGTTTGAGTTCTAGATGAAAATTCTTAGCAATTCCTAGCCGATATGGATGTTGAAGTGGAGTGCCTTTTCAAGCTCATCGTGCTTAAAAAATGCAAGATGCTAGCGACTCATATGCAAATTGCTATTGTACATCTTCCTTCTATAGATTCTTTTGACTTGATTCCATCATCTTCTACAGTGAAAGGTCAAAGAATTTAGCAAGGTAAGTCATTCAAAAAAGGGTTCGAGAGTAAGCCAAGTTGGACCCATTTAGTGTGTGTAACGTGTTCCCCTGTCCGCTTGTAGGACATGTCTTAGCAGCCCATCGGGAAGAGAGTCCAGAAAGCGCTGCTCGACACTCCCAAGGAATGACACGGGGTTTGCGATCTAGGTCTTACTAAGTCTGCCATGAAGCGGAAGCATTCCGGCCGTTCCCACTTAGGACTGACCTGAATCAAGGTTTCCCTAATGGTCAAGTTCCTAGGAGGGTTCCTAGGAGGTAACTAGCGTCGAGCCCCTACTTTGCGCAGAAACATCAGGGTTGAAGCAGATTTATATTGCACTTGGTTCAAGGAGAATGGGAAACGAGAGGGGTGCGAAGCTCGACCTCTCTGCCCGTAAGGCATAGTCCCATTCCGTTCCCCTAAAATAGTATAAATCGGGACTCTAGCTCTCTAGATTCTAGGTCATTGTTACCCCATTTTCAATTCCTTTGAGAAAAGTTCTCGGCCAACCGGGACCACCCTTCCATAAGACGGACCCGGAGTCACGTCCACCACACTTTCCTCAGGTTGCTTTAGTTATCTAATTACCTACCACATTTAGTTTGACAAGCAAAAATAACTTCCTTAATTAACCAATTAATCACTGGTTCCTTCACGTAACTTAGGCACTGACATAGAAAAACAATGTCAAACAAGTTTCTTTTCAACATTTGATCTTTATTTATCAGTCTTTGGAATACATCAAATAATCCGCCCGAAGGCTATTCAAGCAATCCTCAGGGATCGCTATTCCAAGTTTTGCCAGTTAACTAGTATGCGGGCCTCGAGATCCCATCTGAGTCATGTCGGCCTCTTGTGCAAGATCCGGAGGCAAGGGATTTAGAGCCAAAGCCTCCCCTGGCACCCAAGCATCTACGGCACGGTCAACAACCCCCTTGGATAGGGTGAGGCAGACAGTCTCGGAGGTAACTAGTACTGCCTCTCCCTCTAGGCTTTCAACCTGAAGCATTAGTTATTTTTCCGGCATTAGTTCCTTGAGCAAAGAAGTACAAACAGTGCTCCTAAGTGTACAATCACGAGCATTCTAGTGGTCGTTTGCACGACCAACTGCTAAGGTGTGATTCCTTCTCCCCGAATGCTTCCAGCATTAGATCCTGGATCAATCGCGACTTGGCAAGATCCCAAGGGTTTTGTAAGCTAAGTTTGCTTGTTTACCCCTTTTCCTTGGGTTAGGGTTTATATCCTATTAACCCAAACTGTCACTACTTTAGGTTTCCATATATTATGGTCAATAAATCTTGGACAACCCCATTGTCCTCACTTGATTAGTCAATTTCTTATTAGGCAATTCATAATTACATTGGCTTGACAAATCAGTCTTCAAGGAAGAGTGTTGAAGCAGGACGACTTCTCAATTCTTAGGAAATTTGACTTGCGATTAAAACTCGCCAAACTTGGTCTAAGGAGTAGCAATACTATTTTGTGATTTAGACACAAGATCGTACGACGTTGCAGCTCGTAGCACGAGATAGGTGTCGGTATCTGACTTGTGGAATTATATCTTTCTTCTTACGGTCTTTCTTGATGAAGAACCCCATTGATCAAGATAAGGGCTTGGGGGTCCTCTTGACCCAACCCAACCCCAACCCTACTAGGCCGATAACGCTTTGGCCCTAGGGTTCCTAAATTCATACAGAAGTCTAGTATTTGGTCAATTGATCCTTAGGGTAAGAATCCTAGATCATTCTTGCATGGGCACATTGAGGTGTTCGTCGTACACTAACTATTTATGCCTTTATGAATCCCATGCGAGTCACAAAATTACAAGCGATTTACCTAATTGATCTAATTGTCTTACGACAAGAGGTGATCTTCTCCTTAGAGGTGCAAATACTTTCCCTAAAATATGCAAATAAGTGTAAGATGTAAGAGATGTATCATTCCATGAGAGTATGCAATTTCAAACCATAGACCTTCTGCTTTTATGCAACTTATAGTGATCTTTCTTTTCCTTGCCCTATGCGATATTGATTGACATTCAGAGCTTATTCTTTAAAACCCTACGTTTTATGCATCAAATTCAAGCTTTAATATGAAGATGCATCCTTTCCCAAATTCAAACTTCGATAAAAGAACTCCATGCATGAGCGAATGCCATGAGTCCTTCATTGATTTAATCCGTCCTTTATCACTTAATCCAACCTAGAATGTAACTATCATCGCATGCAGTTTGCAAGGTTCATAAATCCTTTCCATGCATTGCAACTACTCGGACATCATTTAATGGGCGTCTACGATTATCTTATACACGAGTCACAACTAGGAAAGTATTACATAAGTGCATTATGTGTTATTTACCTTGTCCTTTGTGCGATGCAACAAAGATGCCTTTCGCAATTCCGTCTTTTTACTTATGCATCATACATTCAGAATTTCAACTACCCCTAACCACGGAAGTGCAAGCAATTGCAAATGCTTGACATGCAACTAAATTTTGTAGATCGAATGAGTATATAAATTTCCCAATGCATTTAAATTTCCATAGGAGAATTAAAGACATGCTTAATGCATCATTTCATGCGGAATATTATCGGAACCTCGGCATTAAGAATCTGGGCGTTGTCCACTCGCGTACTCGGGGTGGAAGCTCCCATGTGTGCTCCTCTCAAGTTTTGCTTCGGAGCCATTGACACAATAGCTTTTAACTCATCGAACTTCCCCTTGGCATTCTTATGCGTTTCGAAGTCACTCTACTCGAGATTCTCCTCTTCCACACAGGAAATGGGGCCTTGCAGTCACAGTTTTCAAAAAACCGGGGAAGGCACGGGTGAACAGGGCCTATGAAAGCTTCAAAAGAAGCTTCCAAGCTCTGAACACAGATAGATGACGTGTGATGGATGATTGGAGAGGATGATGGACGATGACGATGAAAGCGGAATTTTGGTGCCGAGAAGTGCTTAAAAATAGCGAAAAATTACGAATATCAAGGGAAAAATATTCAATGTTGAAGGCGGCGACTCGATCTAGGACGATTTTAAGCGTCAAAGTGCTTTAAAGGCGCCCAAGCGACACTTGTTGATTTTTCATAAATTTTCAGACTGTTGTGCGGGTTGACAAGAGTTACGGGCCAATGCGGGATGTCGAGCCGGACGCCCAGGATTTTTCAGATCTCAATTCAGAGTCCGGACGGGGAAATGGCCAAGAAATCGGGCAAGATGCGAAGAGGTGGACATTAGAGTGGTCAAATGGGTGATGCCTTTTGGGAGCCCAACATTTTATGCCACTTAGCAAGAAAGGCATGAAAAAAAACGTGATCAAGAAGGAGGAGGGCGTGAGCAAGAAGGCGCCGAAAAATGCGCTTGATGGATGGAGGGGCAACATGCTGCCTGCAAACAACCCATGCCAATGATCATTGCCCCTCATTCCCCCTTGGATGCCGATCATTTCGCCGTGCTTCGCTCCTCCAATGGCGGTCTCTATGAAGAACTCTGATTCAGTCTTTCTCTCTCCTCCCTCTCTCTCCCGATGTAATATTTCCACACAATAAAAGTTAGTTGGTTAGTTCAAAAGTTAGTTAGTTAATTAATAAGTTAGTAAGATTACTAACTTAAGACTAACTAAGGTAAAAACTAACTAACATTAATTATTAATAATTTTTATTTAATTTAAAATATTTTATTTAGAAAAATCAAGAGTCGTAAATTCGATATTTTTTTCGAATTAGAAAGGACTGTGGCCACCCTTCACGTAAATTACAACGTGAACGAAACTTATGAGATTTATTAATCACTAGGATAATGTGTATAGTTTGGATGGTCTAAAAATATTAGACTTTTGGACAAGACTAGAATATTTTAGATATTTTAGAGATTATCTTAATTTTTTTTTAAAAAAAAAGAGATATGGAGATTTCTAGAACTAGATGTCATTTAAAAGAAAAAAACAAGTGATGTGTTAGTTAGTTTGAAGATTTTATAAAAAGAAAAATAAAGCAAAGTGACACGCGAAATCGCGCGCGCCACGATCGCAGTTTACAGGTATTAGACAGCACTTCGAACAGAGAAAAGAAGAAGGAGTGAACTGAGAGCTTTCTAACCAAGTATCTTAGGGTTTTGCCCCCCTTTCGGATCCAATGGAACCATCAGATTTATGATCTGAGCATCAGATCACTGATCTTTCCAAGATCCCCCTCCACAAAGAGCTCCACTTCTCAACCACAAGCCCTCTTCTCCAATTCACTATAAATATGAGGCATGGGAGAGGCATAAGGGACATAAGGAGACCCCGAGAGGCTGCGAGAGAGAAGAAGAGAGAAAGAAGAATACTCCTTCAAGAGGCTGCGAGAAGCTAGAGAGAGAGAGAGAGAGAGAGAGAGAGAGAGAGAGAGAGAGAGAGAGAGAGAGAGAGAGTTAGCTCAAATCCCTTGTCTCGATCTTTAACTAAGCCATATTCTGTTACCCTCTCTCATCTAAAATCTATCCCACCTTCCCTATCTCTCAAACCACTCGTGGACGATGGCTCCAAAGCGACGAAGTGAAAAAACCATGGAGATCAACGCAACCGGTCAAGCAACGGGTATTGCCAATGATACGGGGGTGCCTGAGGTTGTGGGAGTTGCCACTACAAATGGAACATCAGGCGTGGCTAATGCGAGCACGAGTAAAGATCAAGTTCCTAATGTCGTCATGCCCCCAAACCAGGTTATTCATTACTAGATTATCAATTTTCAATATAAGATAATTACATAAGATATTAGCTTCCATATTCTTCACTTATACATTAAACTAATAACTCATCTAGAAAGACATATTAGTACAAGCATAAAACGATTAATCACTATGATTTGTAGCTAGAATAGTTGAGATACTAAGACATAGAATCAGGATAGAATTAATTGCCAAAGGTTATTGTACATATGTCTTTATGTGCATTCAATATAGTTATGATTAAATGCAACGAGGTTAAGAATTGATTAGTGAAGGTTATAGAAACTGATTGTCTATTTAGGAATCCTATAGATCATCTCGTTGAGTTATTGACACAATATATTTCCTTAAGGGATTTTTCTCATGTTGGATAAGTGAATCCAAATGGAAAACTCATGCCTTGCTTAACATGTTATAAGAGGTGTACTCAGCACTTCTTTATGGGGAGAAGAATCCTCATTAGAATGTAAGGTTACCTTAGGATAAGGTCTACCTTGGCTATGTGATACATATTTGAAAGGACTGTTTGTGTTTGCTAGAATCTAGATTTTTGATTGAAATTATTGTCAAACAGAATAAAAGGAAGGATCACGCTAGGCTACCCCCAAGCTAGCGGCGAGACCCTACTCCAAGGGGGTCATGATTATCGCTACGAGAGGCTTGGACCGGCTCCGTAGGCGAAAGGTATGTCAGTAGGGATAGTCTCGAGTAGTAGGAATTGTAGGTGCCAGAGGGGGCCCTGGCTGTAAATCCTGCATTGTTCCAAGAATCTGACGAGCCCCTTCGTGACCCAGGATGGGATCCTGGAACCCTAAATACTAGTTATGAGGGTGGAATCTTAGTGGACAGAATATCCTTATGGAATTCTGTGTATCTTCCGCTGGGACGGAATGATGGAAATTGTAATAAACTTCCAATATAATAAAGAAGTTTGCTTTACTGTTCGAATTGTATGCATGTTAGTGAGATAAATTATGTGAAGGAACATGTGACTTAATGGACTAATTAAGGAAGCTGGTTGTATATGTTCCAATAAATGTGTTGTAGGTAATTAAAAAACTAAAGATGACCCATCATCAGAGGAAAGCGGGTGGGCATAACCCCTGATGGGTCCATCCAATGGTAGGGTGGTCCCGGTTAGTTGGGAGCTTTTCTACATTGGATATAGAAATAGGAAGACGATAAATTGACCAAGTAGTCATTAGGTAGAACCGACGTGCATTGTTTTAGGGGGCCGGAATGGGATTTTGCCTTATGGGCAGGAGGGTTGACGTACCGCACTCCCCTCCCTCTCCCATTCTCTTTGAACCAAGTGCAATGGCAAGTCCGCTTCAGATCGAGTAATCCTCTAAAAAGTGGAACTCGAAATTACTGACGCTAGCTGGCTGCTAGGAGATCCATCCGATTTTAGGAACCCAAGTCTTCAGGTCGATCCTAGTGGGTTTGGCTAGAACTCTCTCGTTGCGAAGTAGACTCGGTAGGGCCTAAGTGACAACCCCGTGATGTTCCAAGGGAGCACCGGGCGGCATCATTTATGGGAAAACCTACTGATGGACTACTAAAAGGTGTGCCGTGGATTGGGACTAGCGGACACCTCACAGTTGGTATCAGAGCGCATGTTAGTATAGATTACGACGTAAGCTTAAGAAAAATATTATTTTTTCTAAGCATAGCCTAGGACATGTTTTCTTCTCTTTATTAACGCATAATTTTTGAATTATGGCAGAGTAACGAATCTTGGAAGCGATTCTTGATCTTTCAAGTAATGTTTATGTCAGCTATGCATTCATCCAGTTTTTCCTGGAGAATTCAGATGATGTGAGTACTAGATCAGTTGTACAACCCGTTGCCTCTATATCGTGAAAGACGGTGGATGATTAGTGGAGGATATTGCTATATCGATGCAAGCTGTCTAGCTTATCTTCAAAATAATCTGAAAAGGGTAAAATGGATGGAAGATCTTAAAGTTGTTAAGATCTATCTATTTCATGAGGCCACTGTAAACTCAACCCTATATACTAGAGGCAAGAAGATCAAACTAAACCAATATATCTATGGGGAAGTTACGAAGATCCTTCCGGCTGACAGAATTAAAGTCATAGGTCACTCTAGCCGCCGCAACTACAAAAAAGACGGATTTCCTGAACTCCCTCAAAAATATAGATTCCAGAGGTCTCCCAATAGGGATTGCATTAAGTAGGAGGTGGTTAGGGTGCCAAGGGGGCTCTAGACTAGTTAATCCTTTACGTACCTAGAAACTACTTGGTCCCCTGTATGGCCCAAGTTCTACTTGGGACACCTAAAAACACTAGCTATAGGTGGATTTGATCTTGGTGACGTGCAGATGCGCCAAATGAGGCAACACATGAAATTGTACTTTTTCTCATGTATGGGATAACACACATTGTGGAACATAATCAATGAATTTATTTTATTCTGATTGTATGTACATGAGTAAATTATGCAAACAAACAACTGTGCATAAAAGGATTTTTTTTTAATAATGAAGTTTTTTTAATATGTTTCACATAATGTGGTAAGAACTTCCATAGAGGGAAGTAGGTGGATGGATTCCCAATGAATCCAATCTTATGGCAAGGTGGTCTTGGTTAGCCAAGAGGTTTCCCTAAAAACAAACTCTAAGAAGGGCTAATTCGCTAACTTACCTAGGGTTTGGTCTCAGAACCCAAACTGCAAATTATCTTAGGGGAAAGATACAAGGGCTATGCTAGAGCACTGCAAGGGATTTCATAAATCCTTCATCTGCTATTGGGAAAAAGCATTGTACTCCATGAACCAAGGGTAATGGCAATCTCTCCTTCCGGACAAGAAGCCTCTTAAAGGACACCTCCGGATGTGACCTAGTTGTTGATAGGTGACTATTAGGTCAATTAGGAACTTATTCCTTGTGTCTAGTCATATTTGTTTGAGTCCAGATGCAATTGTCCCAAGTGCACTACTATTACTTAAAGTCAATACAGAAGTAGTCAAAGTAGTAGGGAGTTGCACTAGTCTTCCACTCAAACCGAGCACTTCATGTCCCCTTCGAGCTAAAGACCCTACTTGGGGATTGGCCCCTCGATGCGTCGCTAAACATATATAACACAAACTTCTCTCTTTTATAATTCGCGTATTTCTAGGAGATATACCATGCTTCCTCACTTTACTTTCCCCTTTAGACCCAATGCCTAGCCTATAGCTTGGACAACCTTACTCACTCAACGTTGGTCATATTCCTCTAGAAAGCAATTGCCATGCATCCATGAGGTATTGTCTGATACCTTTTATCATTTCTTTATGATTTATGCAAATTGTGAATGTCCATGTGCTCAAACAAAGAAAAATCATCATTGGTGCACATGTGGAAAACATTTCTTTCAATGATTTCGACTATCGCTCATATGCAGCGTTGCATGAACCTAGCACCGAGAAACCCTCGTGCTACTAGGTTCTTAATTTTTAATTATCGACCCACCTAAATGGTATGCATAAAAACCAGCAAGCTTTTCATCATTTCATTCAGCATTTAAACACCTTTTATATACTCTACCCCCCTCACCCATTTAGGTTGTGCATGGTGCATAGGTTTAGGGTTCATTTTCCACATTTTTATTGTATGAGAAGCAATAAAAACTCACTAAAACATAAAGGTAGGGCTGAACTGAGGCTAAACCTCATTCTTCAGACCCCCCATACATCCACAAACATGGTTCTTATTTTTCCTTAATTTTCAGCACTCAAAATCCATTTTTCCCTTATTTTTACCCATGTTCCCTATTTTTCTTGTATTTTTTGCAATATTAAATAAGTGAAAATACACAATGAGTTGTGGATTGTGGCCCTTAGGTTCATTTGCAGCAAAACCACAAATTTAGTTGGTGTGTCTTACTATATTTTCCATTTATATATCAAAAACACCCAATTTTCCCATATTTCACGTGTTTTCTGATTTTCTGATTTTCTGATTTTCTGATTTTTTGAGCATCAAATGATAAAACTCATAGCAAACAACATTATAAAGCATAATCATCCCATGGAAACAAATATTCATGAAGCAAATTGAATAAAACATCAATTTCCTTTGTAAAAATGAAATTACCGTTTTTTGCGGGTTGTGGGTTTTTATTTTCCATATCTCGGGACTGATTTCCAGTGGCCATTAATGCTCATGACAGTCCACAATCAACAATCTTCATTCCTCTTGAACCACGGAGCAATCCAGTCTTCATTGGACAAGCATCCGTCATCCATTCTTTTTCGTCTTCTTCACCACATGAATCTACCTTTAGGGGTGTGATGTGTCCGCTAGTCCCAATCCACGGCACACCTTTTAGTAGTCCATCAATAGGTTTTCCCATAAATGATGCCGCCCGGTGCTCCCTTGGAACATCACGGGGTTGTCACTTAGGCCTTACCGAGTCTACTTCGCAACGAGAGAGTTCTGGCCGAACCCACTAGGATCGACCTGAAGACTTGGGTTCCTAAAATCGGATGGGTCTCCTACCAGCCAGCTAGCGTCAGTAATTTCAAGTTCCACTTTTTAGAGGATTACTCGATCTGAAGCGGACTTGCCATTGCACTTGGTTCAAAGAGAATGGGAGACGGAGGGGAGTGCGGTACGTCAACCCTCCTGCCCATAAGGCAAAATCCCATTCCGGCCCCCTAAAACAATGCAAGTCGGTTCTACCTAATGACTACTTGTTCAATTTATCGTCTTCCTATTTCTATATCCAATGTAGAAAAGCTCCCGGCTAACCGGGACCACCCTACCATTGGATGGACCCGTCGGGGGTTACGCCCACCCGCTTTCCTCTGATGATGGGCCATCTTTAGTTTTTTAATTACCTACAACACATTTATTGGAACATATACAACCAGCTTCCTTAATTAGTCCATTAAGTCACATGTTCCTTCACATAATTTATCTCACTAACATGCATACAATTCGAACAGTAAAGCAAACTTCTTTATTATATTGGAAGTTTATTACAATTTCCATCATTCCGTCCCAGCGGAAGATACACAGAATTCCATAAGGATATTCTGTCCACCAAGATTCCACCCTCATAACTAGTATTTAGGGTTCCAGGATCCCATCCTGGGTCACGAAGGGGCTCGTCAGATTCTTGGAACAATGCAGGATTTATAGCCAAGGCCCCCTCTGGCACCTACAATTCCTACTGCCCGAGACTATCCCTACTGACAGACCTTCGCCTACGGAGCCGTTCCAAGCCTCTCGTAGCGATAATCATGACCCCCTTGGAGTAGGGTCTCGCCGCTAGCTTGGGGGTAGCCTAGCGTGATCCTTCCTTTTATTTTGTTTGACAATAATTTCAATCAAAAATCTAGATTCTAGCAAACACAAACAGTCCTTTCAAATATGTATCAAATAATGCAATGACAATCATCCCAACATGTAAATCACAGTTTCACATAGCCAAGGTGGACCTTATCCTAAGGTAACCTTACATTCTAATGAGGATTCTTCTCCCCATAAAGAAGTGTTGAGTACACCTCTTATAACATGTTAAGCAAGGCATGAGTTTTCCATTTGGATTCACTTATCCAACATGAGCAAAATCCCTTAAGGAAATATATTGTGTCAATAACTCAACGAGATGATCTATAGGATTCCTAAATAGACAATCAGTTTCTATAACCTTCACTAATCAATTCTTAACCTCGTTGCATTTAATCATAACTATATTGAATGCACATAAAGACATATGTACAATAACCTTTGGCAATTAATTCTATCCTGATTCTATGTCTTAGTATCTCAACTATTCTAGCTACAAATCATAGTGATTAATCGTTTTATGCTTGTAATAATATGTCTTTCTAGATGAGTTATTAGTTTAATGTGTAAATGAAGAATATGGAAGCTAATATCTTATGTAATTATCTTATATTACAAATTGATAATCTAGTAATGAATAACCTAGTTTGGCGGCATGACGACATTAGGAACTTCATCTTTACTCGCGCTCGCATTAGCCACGCCCGATGTTCCATTTGTAGTGGCAACTCCCGCAACCTCGGGGACTCCCGTATCATTGGCAATACCCGTTGCTTGACTGGTTGCGTTGATCTCCATGGTTTTTCCACTTCGTCACTTTGGAGCCATCGTCCACGAGTGGTTTGAGAGATAGGGAAGGTGGGATAGATTTTAGATGAGAGAGGGTAAGAGAATATGGCTTAGTTAAAGATCGAGACAAGGGATTTGAGCTAACTCTCTTCCTCTCTCTCTCTCTCTCTCTCTCTCTCTCTCTCTCTCTCTCTCTCTCTAGCTTCTCGCAGCCTCTTGAAGGAGTATTCTTCTTTCTCTCTTCTTCTCTCTCGCAGCCTCTCGGGGTCTCCTTATGTCCCTTATGCCTCTCCCATGCCTCATATTTATAGTGAATTGGAGAAGAGGGCTTGTGGTTGAGAAGTGGAGCTCTTTGTGGAGGGGGATCTTGGAAAGATCAGTGATCTGATGCTGCTCAGATCATAAATCTGATGGTTCCATTGGCTCCGAAAGGGGGGTAAAACTCCAAGACACTTGATTAGAAAGCTCTCAGTTCACTCCTTCTTCTTTTCTTTGTTCGAAGTGCTGTCTATTGCCTGTAAACTGCGATCGCGGAGCGCACGATTTCGCGTGTCACTTTTCTTTATTTTTCTTTTTATAAAATCTTCAAACTAACTAACACATCACTTGTTTTTTTCTTTTAAATGACATCTAGTTCTAGAAATCTCCATATCTCTTTTAAAAAAAAAAATTAAGATAATCTCTAAAATATCTAAAATATTCTAGTCTTGTCCAAAAGTCTAATATTTTTAGACCATCCAAACTATACACATTATCCTAGTGATTAATAAATCTCATAAGTTTCGTTCACGTTGTAATTTACGTGAAGGGTGGCCACGGTCCTTTCTAATTCGAAAAAAATATCGAATTTACGACTCGATTTTTCTAAATAAAATATTTTAAATTAAATAAAATTATTAATAATTAATGTTAGTTAGTTTTTACCTTAGTTAGTCTTTAGTTAGTAATCTTATTAACTTATTAATTAACTAACTAACTTTTGAACTAACCAACTAACTTTTATTGTGTGGAAATATTACATCCTTCTCCCCTTAGAGAAATCGAGATGTCCTCATCTCGAGAGAAACTGTGGGTATTATTGATGAAGAGCATCCTCATCTATCCATGAAGCATCTTCTTCAGGATAATCCTTCCGTTGGACAAGGTATTCTCTAAGGGTTCTACTCCTCAATTTTCTCTCCCTTACATCAATTACTCTGTCAGATTGTAGCTCAAGGACTCCTTGGCTAGGTATTACAACTTGTTTATCATCAAGGATATGGTTAGGGTTAGCTACGTATGCTTTCAATAAGCTAACATGAAATACATTGTGGATTTTTATATTCTCGGGGAATTGTATCTTGTAAGCGCTTGGTCCTAGGCACTTGAGAATCTTATAGGGTCCACAATATCTTGGACTTAGCTTCTTAAACTCTCCTAAAGACAAAGAACTCTTCTTTGGATGGACACGGATGAAGACCATGTCTCCCTCTTTGAAGATTTGTTCTTGCCTTTTTAGATCAGCATATGCCTTTTGTCAATCCTTGGCAGCTTGAATATCCTGTCTGATGATCTTGATTTGATCATCCATTTCTTCTAACATTTTTCTCGAGGCTTCTACCCTTAGAGTAGGATCGGAAAAATTAAGTGGCATACGACAATCTTGACCATATAGTGCCTGAAATGGAGTCATCTGAATACTTCGATGATAGGAGGCATTATAGGCAAATTCCACTAAGGATAGATACCGAATCCACCTTTTAGGTTCCTTGCTGCAATATGCACGCAGAATATCCTCAATTACTTGATTAACTCGTTCTGTCTGCCCATCAGTTTGTGGATGATAAGCAGTACTGAAACAAAGTTGGGTTCCAATGGCTTCAAATAAACTCTTCCAGAAGTGTGATGTGAAAAGAGAATCACGATCACTGATGATCCTTTTAGGTAACCCATGTAACCTAAAAATCTCTTTTACAAAAATTCTAGAAATATCTAAAGCTTTGTAATTGGTTTTTGTTGGGAGAAGATGAGCGACCTTTGTTAGCATGTCTACTATTACCATTATTGAGTTATATCCTCCTTGTACAGAAGGTAACCCAACTACAAAGTCCATGCTAATAAATTCCCATTTCATCTGGGGAATGTCAAGTGGCTGGAGTTTTCCTTGTAACTTGACACGTTTAGATTTTACCCTTTGGCAATTTAGACATTCAGTGACATACTTAAGTATATCACCCTTGAGTTTTTGCCAGTAATAACTTTTCCTGACAGCATTAAGAGTTTTTGCATATCCTGGGTGTCCTGAAAAAGGAGAATCATGTGCTTCCCAAAGTATCCTTCTCTTGAGAGTCTGAATTGAAGGAATGCATAGTCTCATTCTGAAATAAACAAGTCCTTCATCTTCATCTATAGAGAATTCCTGATACTTAGTCTTGAGTTTGGGATCTTGTTCCTTATTCTGAACTTCCCAAAACAATTGTTGATAGTCTGGGTCCTTATTTGCTTCATCCTTGGTCAACTCGATGATAGGATTAGTCGGCATCGATACCATTGTAGCCAGAGTTTCTGACCTAGATGGTTCTTCAGTGATAAGGGCATTAAGGAAGGCTTTACGGCTAAGGGCATCTGCTACTACATTTTCTTTACCGGGTCTGAACTTAATTTCAAAGTCATATTCCTGTAGAACCTCGATCCAACGTCGTTGCCTCATATTAAGATCAGGCTGAGTAAAAATCCACTTAAGACTTTTATGATCTGTGACTAAGGAAAACTTATTCCCAAGCAAGTAATGTCTCCATAATTTGACAGCATGAATCACAACTAATAACTCCAGGTCATGAGTAGCATATTTCTGCTCATGGATTTTCAATTTTCTTGAAGAGTAAGCTATAGGATGTCCTTCCTGCATTAGTACACATCCCAATGCAAGAGAGCTGGCATCTGTGACAACTTCAAATTCCTTGCTTGAGTCAGGTAGCCTTAAGATAGGAGCAGTTACCAGACTATGCTTTAGTTGCTCAAAGCTAGACTGTTCGATTGGCGTCCAATTAATGGCAACTTGCTTCTTAAGTAAATTTGTAAGAGGTGCTGCAATTTGAGCATAGTTTCTGATGAATACTCTATACCATCCTGTTAGACCTAGAAAACTTCTCACTTCCTTGATAGTGGTTGGGGATGTCCAATCTTGAACATCCTTGACCTTGGCAGGATCTACTGATATACCCTCAACAGACACTATGAATCCCAAGTATTCAATCTTCCTTTTGAAGAACGCACACTTCTTCTTCTTGGCATACAACTTGTGTGTTCTCATTGTCTCTAGGACAATGCGAAGATGTGGTTCATGATCTTCTTCCTCCTTAGAATAAGTTAGGATGTCATCAAAGAATACAAGGACAAAGTCATCAAGATGGGGTCTAAAAATGTCCTGCATTAACCTGTTGAAGGTAGCTGGAGCATTTGTCAATCCAAACGACATAAGGACGAATTCGAAATGGCCGTATCTTGTGTTGAAGGCGGTCTTTGGAATATCTTCATTCTTGACTCTAATCTGATAATATCCTGATCGAAGATCAATCTTAGAAAAGATCTTTGCTCCTTGTAGACGATCAAGAAGCTCATCAATCCTTGGGATTGGGTACTTATTCTTTACTATCACCTGGTTTAGCCCTTGGTAGTCGATACAAAGACGGAGAGTTCCATCTTTCTTCTTTTGGAATAATACTAGGGCTCCCCACGGTGAACTACTTGGCCTGATATACCCTTGTTCTAGCAGTTGCTTGAGTTGACTGGAGCGGCTCCTGGAACAAGTTTGATCTCATGATCAACTTCTCTTTCCGGAGGTAACTCAGTTAGCTCTTCAGGAAATATGTCAGCGTAATCTTTTAACCAGGATGGTTCTTCTTCTACATGACCATCTTGATTTGTCTTGTTAAGCTTGATCAAGTAAACAGGTAATCCTTTCTTCAAGCCTTTCACAATTCGAGAAGCTTTTGCCAATTGAACTTTAGGTTTCCCTGTTTCACCTTGTGTAGTTGCTATTTTCCCATTCAAATCCTGAAATGTGACTTGACCTTTTCCACAATGGATATGAGCATCATTGGGAATTAGCCAATCCATTCCTAGTAAACATTCATAGGCTCCTAGGTTCATTACTCTGAACCTCATACTTGAAAGGTTTTCTCCTAGGTTAAACTCTACCTTGGCAGTTTGCTGTGTAGAAAGTACTTCCTTTCCATTTGCTAATTCCACAAGTAGCTTTGATGCATTTACAGTATCTATACCTATCTTCTTAGCACACTTGGGTGAAATAAATGAGTGTGTACTTCCACAGTCAATCAAAACTTTAAATGATTTACCTTGGTGACTAGCCGGTGTCTGTATTACCGAATATTGACGATTTGGTCCTTTCCTGTGGAATGCAGCATGAACACTTGCTCTTTCAATGTCTTCTTCCATAGTAGGGTCTTCCTCCTTGTTAGTCTCTTTTAGGGTAATATTTGACGTTCTTCCTCTTGCCATAGCTACATGACCACAACCTTGGGCAGCTCTGCCTTGACCTCTAAATTGGCCTTGGTGATGGTTTCTACCAAGCTTTGGACAATCTCTCCTGAAATGTCCTGTCTCATTACAGTAGAAGCACCTAAGACCATCTTTGTTTCCCTGGGTAGGAACAAAATTTCCAACTGCATTGGATTTTGCCTTCTTCTTTTGTCCTTGGAAAAATTGTCCTTGGGTTCTTTTTGCTTGACCTTTGAATCCTCCTTTGTTCTGGTTATTGTAGCTCTAGAACTTATTGTTATTAGGCTTTGATTGTACTTCCCGCACAATAGGAGCAGCTCGAATCAAAGCATCCTGGAGGTATATGGGGCGCATTGATTCTAAACGAGTGTTCAGAGGATAATTTAGCAACTATCCTTAGGGGGGGTATAGGGCTCCTCAATTTTTATCCCAATACTTAATTCAATCAAACAAAATTTATATCTTCAAGAAATTATGACTCCAATCAATCATGCAACTTTCAAGTGATGATTAATCTAGTAGACGATACTTGAATTTTACATAATGAACTCTTGCCCTTGGAATTTAACTAAGGGTATCTAGATTTTGGGGTCTCTAACTTCCTAGTTTAAAGTTTATTCTTGTAATCAAGTTTCTTAGCCTTAAGTCACTTCCTTTAACTTAGAGATATTTTCGATCTTAAAATCTTATATCAAAGCTTCTAGATTAAACTATATCCTTGACTAATTTCTTTGAGGTTTGTTCTTAATAAATCCACCTTGAAAAATTCCTCATGATTTCTCTTGAGTTCTAGAATTTTGTAGTTTTCCTAACAGTTTCTAGCCTATAAGATGTTTTAATAATTTACCAAGTGAATACTCCAAGATTGTAGTATTTCTTAAGAGACTTATCTTATTATTGAATTCGAATAGTTTTTTTTTAAAAAAAACCTATGGTATCGCAATTGGTAAAGGGTTGTTATCCACACTTGTGACTCCGTTAGTGACTCCCGTGCTCACAACTCCAATTGTTACTTCCACATTAGTAGGGTCATTCGTGATTTTTGCTTTTGAATTCTTTTTCTTTGGGGCCATGATGGAAATATGATTCGTAGAAGAAGAAGAACACACCATTAATATTGGTTGGCAAGGGTGTAAGACTCTCGATGATGATGATGGTTATTGTGGGATTCAATGATGTAGGCCTTGCGGATGGTTCTTCTTGCCTCGTAGAGAGCAATACTTCTCTCTCTCTAGTAGAGGGAATAGGGACAAGAGTAGATGTATAACTTCTAACCGGATTGATAGAATAGGATAAATTTCTTTAGTGTCTTCTCTTCTTGGATTAGAGTAGAAGAGGATGAGAGATACCTTCTGCGTATCCCCTTCCTTAGGTTGAATGGAATGATGTCTCTTCGTCTCATGGAATAGAGTCTCCTCCTTCTCAATCAGCATCTCGTCCTCGTCAAGATTGCTCTTGTTCCCCTTCTTGGTCATCCCCAAGTCCTCAACTTATAGTTTTGGGGGGGGGGGGGGGATAAAAGAGAGGATGCTTGCTTTTTAGCATTTTTTGATGACATCATTAATGACAAAGAGAGAACACTTTCTTTTAGCGCTTCTAATGACATCATTGATGACGTCAGAGAGGGAGCTCCATTCTTATAGCACGAAGATAAAAAATTACAAATATATGGGCGAACACCGCGTGGCGTGTCATCGGGCAGCCGTCACTCCAAGGCTTATGACTAAGGCGACGACCAAGGCATAGACCTTAACTGCCAAGTGACTATCCACTAGGCTAGTTCTTTTTGTTGTTCTATAATACAAATATAGTTTTAATAAGCTAGTCTTGGGAGGGTCTCCCAAGTCTTTCTTCCGTGAACTGGCATATAATACTTCATTAATAATAATTATTATCTTCATAATGAGAGTTAGTTTCATAATTAGAGATAGTTTTTTTTAAATGTGCAACGTAAATCAATTTTCTTTGGAATGTATAAGCACATTAAAATAAAATAAGTAATGGGGACATTACAGTTCCTTAAGCAATTGTTCCTTTTATTCTCTCTCCTTTCAGCACTCTGCATAGGCTTGGGTCCTACCCCTTTCCAACTCCTCAACGAACTCATCTCTAATCTTCTTTAGCTAGTCCAAGTATTCTTGCATCTCCTCATTCTGCAAGAGGACCAAAAGTCCTCCTCTAGCATCATTTTTTCTCCTCTTTCCTTACCATGGGGATCTTTTACACCCTTCTCCATTTTCCCTTCCATTATCTTTTTGGCTTCCAACTCCTTACTTAGGTCTCTTACCTACCTCTGCTTGATGGCTATTTGGTGTGTTTTTTTTAGTTGATAGGCCGAGAATATTTTCCTTCTTGCTTCCAACTTTGCCAATGCTACCCTCTTGTCCTATTTCACTCTTTCCAGTTGGCCAAGGAGTTCTTGGATATATTCATCATACTTTGCCGTTGACCCTATCATGGTGGCTGAGGATATGGACATAGTTGAGGCTTCTACCCTAGCCTTCTTTGGGTCTTTTCTTGATTCTATATCCACATTGGTAGGCCTCTTCATCCCTGGTGCTAGGGCTCCTCCACTAGGTGCTAGACCAAGTTGCTACACCGTGTTGACCAGGTATTGTATCCAAGCCATCACATTGCTTTGGTTCACTATTACATATATTGTTTCTTGGGTGCTAGTAGTGGTGGCAACCATGACAAGTGGAGCAACTCTAATGGGCCCTACCCTTTGCCTTCTACTATGGGTCCTTGAGTTGCTTCTATCGCTGTAGTGATGATTCCAAGCGTGTCTTCTAGGCTCCTCTTGGGGTCAACTCCTCTTGCACGGGACGGTTGCTCGACTAATAGCTTGATGGCAAGAGCCGTCTACTCCTTCTCTTCTCTTCGTAGTCTTTCCTCCATTCTTCAAGACTCTTCTTCTGCCTTTTGCCGGTGTTCCTCCTCTTTCTCTTGCTTCTTATTTTGTTCCTCCTCTAGCTCCTGGATTTCCTCTGCACAATTGTTAGGGCTTTGTTCTCTCCTATTGTGGTTTCCTTCTTCTTAGCCAAGATTCTTAGTATGATTTTCCCCTACTCCCCTTGGCTCGATGGGATCGATGTAGTAGAGTAAAAATGCCTTAATACCTTAGCCAATATTTAGCCTACCAGGGTTATGTATGAAAAGCTAAGTTGTAACTAGCCAAGAATCCTTTTGCCATTTCCTAACATTTCATGTTGAGGTCTCAACCTCCCACCATCTAAGAGGGTGCATACTCTTGGCACCATCGCCTGGGGTGCATACCATGCTGTAGCCTCTCATCAATCAATTCTTAGCCATTCATGGTAATATCATTTTATACCTAGCCACCTTGGCTATGGTTTCTTGGTAATTAGTCTATTTCTTTGTATTTCTAGTTTAATTATTCATGTGGGAATTAGCTTCTTTACATTGGTATCAGAGCACATTTTTTATCCGATGGAAATGTCATTTTCATGGTGAATCTGGTTATTACGAGATTAGGCACAAGGTAATTAGAGGACAAGAATTAGTCACAAGACTTGACACAATTAAAACCATGACTAGTAATGGTTATCTACAGTAAGTCATGACTAAATTTGAAGATCTTGAAGAAGGCCTAAAGAAATAATGGCGGGTTCAATGTTATTTTGGTGATTTGTGGTCAATTTGGGGCCATTTTGAAGGTTCTTAGACTTAACTAAAGTCCAAACAAGGTTTAGGAGAGTTAAACTATGGTTACTTTTTGAAGCAGGCTTCTCTTTCCTCTTTCCAAACTTCTTTGTGAAAGCTTCCATGGAGTTCTCTTCTCGTATCTCTTAGCCATGACCATATCTATTCATGCAATCTATAGAGGATAATTCCTAGTGCCTTAGGAAACCTATTGACTACGCTTCTGCTCAATCGTCAAAGTTTTGACCATGTGGTGCAAGAGGAGGGCCTCGACAAATTGTGTTGATTTTCAGCCCCCTCCCCTCCTAGAAATCAGCATTTATCTCCAACATTAAACATTCTCCTTCATTTGATGATCAATGGCAACCCTGACATGAAGTATTTACCTTCTCCTACTCGATCTTTCACTCTTCTTCAACCTTAAAGCTCTCATCATAACCCTAGCTATGACTAAAAATGGACAGCATAAAGATTTCAGAGATTTCTTGGACTTTTAAGTCAATCTTGGTGCCTTTTAGCTTCAAGAAGTGAAAGGCAAGCATCTACAACTGACATTGGGCATACATTGAAGCTTTGAAGCAAGATTGAAGCATTTTTCCCATCTCAAATTGGTGCAAAACAGGGTAGCCATCAACCTTCATAAAATTTTGCTTTCTCAAGGCTTCAATTAATGGGACTTTTGTTGTTTACAACCCCGGGAAGGTTAGATTGAAGCTATTCTATCAAGATTGGGCTTACATTGAAGCATTCCTTCAAGATTGAAGGCATTTTCAGCCTCTTGAACATGGCAATGTCTGAAAATTATTGGAATTCTTGATTCTATCAAGAACTTGCATTCTTAAAAGCTCAAAGGATCATCTCCAACAAATGATTGTAGACTTCTATTCAAGCATTGGATTCTCTTGATGCATTGGAGCAATCTTAATGATTGGGAGCTGAAATTACATGGGAACAATCATCATGGGACAAAATCTTCTTGAAGCAGCCTTATCATCTTCAATCTTGATCTATTGATGATGGATTATGCTGAATATTGATTCGTTTGGGCTTCATCCACTACTCTTCATTAACATTAAGGGATAATTCTATTACTTTCAGGTGAATCTCTCTTTTAATTCAATTGTTGAACCAGTCCTAATTATGATTGCTTATGAATTTTCTTTCCTATCCATTCATATATTGATGCCAAATTGATTGCATCAATGCTACTCACTCCCTACTTGGAATTTTGTTGGATGATTGAACATTGATGTTGTAGGACTGAAATAATGATGAAAATGGTAAGCGAGATATTGTAAAAGTAGTGAGCCACTGTAAAAGAGTAATGCCCTATCCATAATCCTTTCAATTTAGTCATTTCCTAATACCCACTTACATTTCATTGAAGAATTTAAAGAATTTTTCAATCTCAATGCATATCATCCTTGTTTAATTAGCCATTAAAATGTACTTGCCATGTTGATTCTCACGAGGAAAAAGCAGATGCTAGGCGAGTCGGAAAGACAATAATGAGGTGACCTTCCCTTCCTAATTATGACCCTAAAGGGGTGTACAACCTGACTTGACGAGGAAATTTGCAAACCCCTCAAGTCGTGGAGCCCATGCAATTTTCAAGTTTAGGCATAGGTACATTCCCATTGTCAAAGTTGGACAATAGCATAGCAATGATCAGCCCTATTCAAAGTGCTATAGGTGGTTGAGGTTCCATTAGAACAATATTGGAAGAGGTGCAAGGCATCTCTTATTCTTTGGATACCTATAGTTGATCACAGCTTTATAGGTTTATACAGCCTGGGTACCTTCCAATCTACAGGTCATTCTTGAACCCTACAAGTGCCCCATAACCCTCTTCAAGTTTCTATAGAGGTTTACAAGGGTTATTTTCACTAAGGATACTCCCATAGGGTCAAACATGGCACTTACAGGTTGTGGACAAGGTACATGAAACTTCTGTTTAGAACTGAAGATCTTATTACAGAAAATTCTATCCTCATCCATATTGAGAACTTAATAGCTCCATTCAAAGAGGGGATCCAAGCTTTTATTTGAAATTTTTTTTTTCGATCCGATATCAAGAGCTCAAGTTATTTCTTATTTACTATTAGTAGGTACACTAAGCCAGACAACATACAGGGGGACAATGTATATCATTGTTTCACCTAATTCTCCAAGCCCACTTGATATATTTTGAAATATTATATATCCCCATAAAATTATCTCCACAAAAAGCTATTAAATATTGGGATTGGTGCTATATTCTGAGAGAAACAAGGGATTTATTGACAAGCTATTTGCTACTACTACACTATTTTCTAATGGCCATGAATAAGAAGAAAGACCCTATTATGGAAGCATTGCATGAGGGTGTTAGAAACTTCCAAGGGGATCAAAATTGTACAAATGAAGCCAATAATTTTGAGCAAATAGATGAGGACCTAAGCATTGGAATTGCTTATAGTACACACCAAGAAAGGGATGACACACATGAAGTACATGTAGTGAATGATTACCTATTACTATCAAAAGAGTTAGAACATGTGAATGAAGGTCCACTCTTTCATTTTGAATGTATTCTAGGAGATACCATGTGTCCTTACCAAACCATTCCCCAAAAACGATCGACTAGCCTACAGCTTAGGTCGTCTCTCACACTCAAGCGTAGGTCATTGTAATGGAAAACGGGTGCTATGCATCCAGTTCTTTATATTCTAATACCATGGTTGGTATGCACATGCAAAAGTGGATGATCCTAAAGTGCTCAAACATAATTTTTAATCGGAAATGTGTCGTGTACAACCAGGTTTTCCAATGCTCATTTACTAACTCATTGTGACGATGTAAGGATATCACTGAGACAATGCTCATACTACTATCCTCTTAATTAAAATAAAAAGAACCCTATATCATGATATGCATAAGCAAAATCAGCAATAAACAACACCAAAATTGCATCATTCAAACACCCCACCCCCTACTTTTAGGTAGTGCTTCTATTGTATAGGTGTTTGTATAGGTCTAAGGGTTCATTTTGTCATGTTTTGATATATGTAAAGCAATAAATCACGAACTTTGACAAAAATATAGGGAAAACTGAGGCTAAATCTCATGCTCCACACTACCATATATTCACAAACCCTCATTATATTTTTTCTTATTTTTATGAAGCGTATTTCTATTTTTTCTTATTTTTATGCATTTATTTGTCAATAATCACTATTATTTTCTGATTTTTTTCCATAGCAATCATTTCAACATACTAAAATTCAATTCTATTTTCCATTTTTCCCCATAGGAACACATCTCACCCACTCGAAACGCAAAAAAACCATCATTTTATCCTTAAAAATCGCATTTCGAGTTTTGCAGGATTTAAATAGCACATGTAAATCATTATGAAATCAAAATTTTTTTATAGATAGCAATTAAACATAACTAGCAGTCAAATAAATTTTCATCGCATAAGAACATCATTTCCATCATAAAATGTTGAAAAACCTTCATTTTCTTCATTAAAAATAGTCATACTATGTTTCTACGAAACCCGAGACGCATTGAATGACATCATCATTTTCTTTAATCTCCTTCCCGATTCCTTCTTCAAGATAGTGCGCATGAAGAGCCCATAAAGGGGAGAGAGAGGGAGGAGAGAGAAAGATTGATTTCTGATCTATCAATCTGGGCAGCCATTGGAGGAGCAGAGAGTGGCGATGGAGAGCGAAGGAAGCAAGCATCAGGCCAGTAATATCAGGTTCATGCAGTACATTAAGGCTCCAAATGTCCTATAGCCCTCCTCTCCCTCAAATCATTGTTGATGCAACAGTTGCCATGTTTTTTTTCACGCTCGCTAAAAAAACGGTTTCCCCCCCCCCCCATTTGTCAAATTTTGGGGGTTTGGGAGACCCCAAGGGTCACCCCTTCCCCCTCTAATCCTTTTACACTAAACCTCTTTGTTCCTCCACTTCGGGCACTCCCATTCACACGTCTGGCATCCAGTTCGAGGTCTGAAAAACCTTGCGCGTCCGTCTCGAGGTCCCACATTGCTTAGCACTTCCAGAAATCTCATCCGATATCCTGAGAAATCATGAAAATTTTCCAACCATTTCTCGGTGGGTCTTTGAAGCACTTTTGGAACCCGTCGGCTACTTGCTGCTTAAAATCAACTCGATTGCCTATGTCGCCTTCGATGAATTCTATTTTTCCCTTGAAACTAGGATTTTTTGGCTAATTTTAAGCATTTTTTGAAGTGAAAAATCCCTGCTCACCCAAACAAAGACAAAAAGAGATCCTAGAACCTTAATGGGCCAATCTAGCCAACAAGGGCAAAAATGCCACACCACAAAAACATGTATAGGTTGCATTCGGACTACATCTAGTCAAAGTTGAATGCAACAACATCAAGCTACAACTGTGAGGATGATTAGACATGAGAGTCTTGACGATAGATGCACCTTACCCAAGACGTCAGTGGAGAATCCACATCTGTTTGTGCAGTTGTGGACTCAAAGGCATGTATCAGAAGGCTTAAATTTATAAGCCAATACCTGGAAGATCAAGACATAGTACCTCTTGCTTATCTTAGGGTCAAACTCACCGCAAAAAGAGAGCAATGTGTTGATGCTCTCATCGATGAAGGAGCTTGTTTTAATATCTTGACCTATGATGCATGGACCCTACTAGGCCAACCAAAGCTCACACCAACTAATGCAACTCTTAGTCCTTACAGGGGACATCCACAAGCACTTATAGGGAAGTGTAAAATCCTTGTAACTATTGAAACTGAAAGCTTACATGTCCTATTCCATGTTCCTCCAAATAGGGCCAATTGTGGAAAGGAAACCCTCCTAGTAGGAAGACCCTTCAAAAGGGTGACGAAGTGTGAGGCTGATTATCTAGAGCAGAGGATACAATTGACAATATCGGGTGTGAGGATAATCATAACCTTTAGCAATGGTGACCTCATCAAACCTTGAGGGAAATACAATGAACGTTCTGAAATATGAGGCAAGCCTAGTAACGAGAGGAAGGACTTGTTGAAAGAGTTGATACAAGTGCATGTTGAACAGAGAGAACCACAAAAGAAGCCCAAGTCTTACAAACAAAGGTATCGATGGAGAGCCAGCACAATGCCACAATGGATATCCAAAGCGTTGCTACGTGCTCAAGGGTATTACGTAGGTAACCAATGGATTGGGATACCAAAACCCCCTGCTAAACCACCTCTAGCAGCTAAAGCCTAGATCATATCAAAAGCGAAGAAGTGCAAGAGGAAATCTAAACAAAAAATCAAGTCTCGAGGCAAGAAACCAAACATGACTATTCAAAAGGTAGATGTGTGTACTTTATGTTGGAGTGACGTATCTTGGGGCAAATCCCCGAGATGTAGGAGAGTCGCAGTGGAGCCGCGGCAATCAGCCGAGAGGTGCTTCCCTATGTTTGTGCTACGAGGTATTATGCCTATATTTATGGGATCTCTCTCTGAGGGGAAGGGATGGTAAATGTTGGACTATGACCTAATACAAATGTAGAATCAACATTAGCATTTAGTGTAGAGTGAGTCTTAGGTGCTCCTGACCATGAGGCCGTGTGGTGGGGTTGTGTGTTGTGTGCATGAGGTCTGGCTAGTGCCATAGCCAGTGCTTGCCCATTTTAGGTCCCATCAGTGATGTGTTTGCTGGGAAACGCCAATAAGTGGTGGTTTCGAATCTTGGGTTTCTAGGGACCAAATAGTCGGTTTATGTCCTCTGACAAGAACCGTCAAGCCAAAATACAAAAAGAGAAACGTGCTGAGAGAGCTAGACGGCGGTTGGAGATTCTAAGGCGCTATTCTCCTCAAAGGAGTAGTCCACTACACATAAGAGGCAGTGATTCTAATAACCTAAGTGTCATAAGCAGCCCTTTGAGTGCAAGAGGAAGTCTTAATCCTTCCCCTCTTCCAGTCAATCAACCCACTTCAAGTGGGGGTGTAGTTTTACCTACACAAACTCCTATTGTCAATTTGGTTGTAGCCATGTCACAACCCATCGCAATTCCAACATGGACAATGGATTTACCAGCATTAGGAGCACCTTTGCCCATCTTCCATGGGTTAGCTGAAGAAGAAGGAGAACACCATATTAAGGAGTTTCAAAAACTCATATTCAGCTATCGAATCCAAGATGAAGGACACTTAATGGTGTTCTTCAACATGACATTAAAAGGAAGGGTAGATGTATGGTATCATGGTCTAGAGGCCGGAACCATAACTAGTATTGACCAATTCTTTACGGCCCTCTTAGAGAGTTTTCCCCTGAGAGGGGTGGGTAGTATTGCTTGCATGTCTTGAATGTAACACGCCAAGAGCCAAATGAGAATGTCCAGGCCTATGCCAAGAAAGTAAAGCAAGTTCTTTGCAAACTTAATACTTATATCCCCATTCCACTGGCTACACAGTTACAATGTTTCCTACATGGATTAGATTTCAATATCTAGGTGCAGCTGAGTAGTGTCACTTTGGTCGACATTGACATTGCTATTACCCAAGAAAAAGGAGTCATG